>NC_051156.1:137719637-137814346 GCF_013339745.2 Dermacentor silvarum
GGACGCTCCGAAGTCGCGAAACAGAAGCTGGCAACGCGCATACAAGAGCAGGACGAGTCCTATACGTCCTACATTGAGGACGTCCTCGCTCTCTAGCGCCGCGCACAGAGTGACATGGCGGAAACTGATCGCGTTCGCCACATACTGAAGGGCATCAACACGGTCGCTCTTAATTCTCTCGTCATGCAGAACCCTAACTGCGTTGGGCATATTATCACGGCCTGCCAGCGTCGAGACACGCTCCAGTCTATTCGCCTGCCACGCGCCTCTACCTACCCTCATCTCAACGGTGATGCTGAGCTGCGAGCCCTGATACGCACTCTCATCAGGGAGGAACTTCACGGCCATCTTTCTGGAACTACGACGCTTGCAACCGTTCGCCCCACTCCTCCTGGACTGCGTGACATCATCAAGGACGAACTGGCGTCGATGACAAACGTCGAAATGGACAAGTCTACTGCACCATTTCGTCCGCCAAGTTATGCCGAAATTGCCTCCCAGCCTCCTTCGGCCGTTCAGTCTCCACCTGCCGAAGCTTACCGCGACCCCCTAGCTTCGCTGGCAGCGAATACTCCTGCATAGCCGTACTACTCTCCGTGGCGGTCGTCGCGCCCGGTTTGTTTCTACTGCGGTATTCGCGGCCACATTTCTCGCTTCTGCCGTCGGTGTGAGCAAGATGAAAGGCGGGGCTATTCTACCTTTGAGCGAGACAGCGCACCTAGGTTTCACTCCTACGTCCCTGGGCGTCACCCAGGTGAAAGGCGAGGCTATGACACCTTTGAGCGAGACAGCATACCAGGGCTAGATTCGTACGTTCCCGGACCGTACACAACCTATTCTGGTCGCTCTCCTTCACCTTCCCAGGACATGGGTCGAGCATCCCGCTCGCCCCGGCGTCGCTCTCCTTCACCTTACCGCATTCCTCATCGCCCTTGCGTGCTGCTTCCCATGTTGTGGACACCCGTTCGGAAAACTAGAGGCCCCAAAACCTTTTTGGAAAGAACTTCGGCCGTTAATTACCGCGTCACTCCTGTCAGCTCAGCTACTGACCGCCGCCGCCACATTACGGAAACCGTTGATATATCTCGCCTGAAACCCTACATTCGCCGTACCTACCCTTTCTAGCTTGCGGTCTCGCTGACCGCTTTCCTGAAGGGGGGGGGGGGGGGGGGGGGACGTTAGTGTGAGCGCATTTTGTGCATATCCTCGTCGTCATCTGTACATACGACTCATCATCTTGTGTGAGCGCTATTTGTGCATATCGTCGTCGTCATTTGTACATACGACTCATATTTTGTCTCGTGCGGTGCTTCGTCTCTGACTCGGGTGGCTGCTCGGAAATAAAGGCATCGCATCGGCCGACGTTTCGCAATATATATATACGAGAATGCGCCGTGAATCGTCGTCGATTATGTAAAAGCGCGTTTAACGGGGACCGTCTCAAAGACCTGTCCAACTGCAATGATGACTCACGCGTAAAAACCCGCATAAAGGGGACCGTAAAAAAGACATGTCCACTGCCAATGATGACAGGAACGCGTCGTGAGAAACCCTGTTAGCAACAAGCAATCTCTCTGGCCGTTGGCTCTCTGACGCAAGGTCTTTTTTTTCTCTCCTCTCTCTCTTTTTTTGCGTGTTCTTTCTGCGGTAATTATTTCAGCACTAGTGGGAAAACCACCGGCAGGAAAGTGGAAGTGGGCTTCACCCCAAGCGACATAAGGGTTCGTTTTTAATTTGTATAGACAGCTCTCATCATATGGGAACCATTGATACACATTTCATTTTCTTTACATATCATGTGTGACACCACCACAGTTGGATACCTTTCATCGGCCTGTCTATGTATGCTAGATGTATGAGCATTATCGAGATCCAGGAGATCATCAACGACGTACTGCGAAGCCGCAGCAAAAGGAAAAGTCAGACGGTGCGTGACGTCGACCTCCAATCGGTTGTCGACCATGTGGACAAAACTCCTAAAATATTTAGCAGCGCTTCGGACCAGTCCAACAATCAGCGGTAAATGTGACCTTCGTATCTGTTGCAAAATTCGGTGGTTGCTTTGTTTTAAATGGTTGGGCCTACTGTGACTGTCATCCAAGAAATCAGTAACCGGCACCTAACACACAGAATTGTCTTCGAATCAATGTAAACACGAAAGCACGGAGTCGCACAGAGTAAGTACAAGCTTGACTATGGAGGACAAAGTGTGGATGGCCTCTTAAAACAGTTCAGACAATTATGGATGGGCAGATAACAGTAGTTGGAGAGCCAGCAACTGAATATAGGACTGCAGGACGACTCCCGATGCAGAAATTATATATAGATTTGCGCTTTGATAGGCTGCACGATTGTAAAGTAACAAACCGTAAGCCGTCCGCGAGGATGCACATTTTCCTCTGACTTCCTGTTTCTCTTCGTTCACCATTCCGGTATTGCACGCTCTTCATCCATTCAACATGTACAGGTCCAACAAAGTTAAAAAACGGTATTTGATTAAAATGCTATACAAGCTACACAATATCTCTCTGCACAGGTGGTTTATGCTTTTTGGAGGACGCAATTTATGCGACCATCCAGAGTTCCCACAAAAGTAATAACGAAGCTTCCTGATTCTTTTTATTCTGCTAACACAATTGCGCTACATAATAAATATTTGTATTCATCTGGTAATTGTGTTTGAATACAAAGGATTGATGGAACAAAAAATGTTAGGCGTAACGTTAAGAGACAGGAAGAGAGCGGTGTGGATCAGAGAACAAACAGGGATTGACGATATTCTAGTGGACATTAACCCATATATGCGTGAACTTGGTGAAATTAAGGAAAGTGATTTATTTTCCCATAATAATTGCTTCTGGTACCTCAGAAAGCAGAATCAACCTTTAATTCAAAGGATTTTTTTTTCGAACTGTGTTTTTGTAGCCGTCCTATACACAGGACACTAGGCGCATATACTACTTATTTGAATGATACAATTTGAAGCATTTGACATGAACTCCGATGTCGCTTTTTTCACAACGTGTGGTGGTCTTCCCATGGCATTGAGCACACCTTGTTTTCTTGTCTTGAGGGATCACTGTGTGGTCAATGCGGTCAAATCGGCTTTGGGCTTCCAGTAAAGATTGCATGCTTTTTCCACGCAATCGAGCCATAACTCTTCATGTATGACATCGCTATCGTCCTTCGAAATGTGAGGAGCTCTGTTTTGTCCGTTCCCATTATGGATAACTGGATTGCATTATTCACACATGCATCAACAAGATACGTCAGGAGTGAAGAATACCACTTTACTGTAATGGCTGTGCGGTACTTAGCAGCATTTTGGTCCAGTCTATGAACTCCTCCCATGTTGCCATTGTACCTAGAAATCAAGAATGGCTGCTCCACCGTGACTTTGGACCTGTTCACTCTTGGATATCTTTTTACCATTTGCATTGGTTCGATCCCGTGAGCATTTGAGACGACGGTCACTGTGCTATTATCCTTCCAGCGACATACGATAATTTCCGATTCGGCGTCGACTCTGCAATAGCAGAAGCCTCGAGTCTTACTTTTCATTTCTTTCTGTGTGAGGATGGGACAGTTTTCGATTCGGTTATCCCGCGCGGTTCCTGTGCACTTGACACCCACTGATGAAAGCAGTCTAACAAGTTTGAGACTTGAAAAGAAGTTGTCAAAGAACACACGAAAAGAGTAATCTAGCTTTCCTTTCAACCTGGACACCATTTCTGTAACAACAGATCCTCTTAAACCAAGCTTGTTTTTATCATCCACATTACCTCCCTTGGTAGGGCTCAATAGAAAGCAAATAGCCGAATGGAGTGCAAACGCGCCACAATTTAGAGCCAAACCGGATTGGTTTCTCTTTCATAAACTGCTTTCATCCATGCTTTCCAATGTACTCGCACATGCTTTCATCAATGCTGAAGCAGTCTAGTAATAGAGCATACAACGGTGCCTTCTTAATCACCGCTTTCTTTCTCTGTCACTGCCGCCGCGTGATTTTCGGGCGGAAGAATGGCCACAGTCGATGGTACATCTTCCCCAGCGTCAATGAGGTTTACAATGTCGTTAAGCGTTTGCGGATCTCTTCTGCGGTAAAATGAACTGTAGGGAATCTCGTGACTGCAAGTGGAAAAAAACGTTTCTGCTATACGTCCATATGTCTTTTATTACGTTACTTCAACGCTACATGCACGGCGGATCGCGCGGTCCACAGTGACACAACAACGACCCCCGATCTGCCCAGCGTCCTACATATAGGTCACCGCTGTTTGACCGACCGCAAACGAAACACTTTTGCATATATCACAATGGTATTGTTTTCAGAGCATATTCAATTACTCAGGAATAACTGACAAAGATTTCGACATCAATAATCATTTGAATTTATATTGCTTGCATTTTCTTTCGCGGCATGGCGTTCAACGAAGCTCACACGGAACGACAATTTTGCGACTGAAAGCACGTGGCGAGGAGTGCTCCCACGCTAACCTAGACTTGCACGCGAGAAGGGTAGGGCCTCAGAAACACCCGCCAGGGGGCACTAGCTTTTTTACAAAAAAAAAAAATGTTCGAGTTATTTGGAAAATTTTCAGCGTCCTGCATATATATTGCATATATTGTTAAGCGGGACATATATTGGTTAAGCGGGAAAAGTGGAGCTGGGCAGGCCATGTAATGCGGAGGATGGATAACCAGTGGACCATTAGGTTTACAGAATGGATACCAAGAGAAGGAAAGCGCCGTCGAGGACGGCAGAAAACCAGGTGGAGTGATGAAGTTGGGAAATTCGCAGGCGCAAGTTGGAATCAGCTAATGCAAGACAGGTAATTGGAGATCGCAGGGAGAGGCCTTCGTCCTGCAGTGGACATAAATATACGCTGCTGCTGCTGCTGCTGCTGCTGCTGCTGCTGCTGCTGCTGCTGCTGCTGCTGCTGCTGCTGCTGCTGCTGCTGCTGCTGCTGCTGCTGCTGCTGCTGCTGCTGCTGCTGCTGCTGCTGCTGCTGCTGCTGCTGCTGCTGCTGCTGCTGCTGCTGCTGCTGCTGCTGCTGCTGCTGCTGCTGCTGCTGCTGCTGCTGCTGCTGCTGCTGCTGCTGCTGCTGCTGCTGCTGCTGCTGCTGCTGCTGCTGCTGCTGCTGCTGCTGCTGCTGCTGCTGCTGCTGCTGCTGCTGCTGCTGCTGCTGCTGCTGCTGCTGATGTTGATGATGATGATGATGATGATGATGATGGTGGTGGTGGTGGTGGTGGTGATGATGATGATGATGATGATGATGATGATGATGATGATGATGATGATGATGACAGCTTCACTTATATTTTCCTGAAACGCTTCTGTTAGAGGTATTAATCGCGGAACCGTTGTAATTAGTTGTGATTGTGCGTGTTCACATTGTCTTCTGCACTTCGAAAATTATAAATTGCTCTGAAATTTACGGCAATAAAGGCATATAAAACGCAATAAGCAAAGCCACAAGAACATCTAAATCCACAAGCACGAAGATCAGACAAATCCATGTACGTTTGTGGCCTCGTGTAGGCAGTTAGCATCGGATTAGCCTGTGGCGCCTCGTCACCTACGGATTGCGATTTCAACGTGCATCAGCAGTGCATCGCCTACTGTTTCGCTTGCGATGGCACCACCTAAGACAACTGCTGCGCTAAAAAGCGCATAAAGGCAACGAAGTCGCCGGGCGAATCTTGCTTTGTGTCGGCTAGAGACACGCCAGCGTGAAGCAGAATGCCTTCGCGCATTCCCGACACCGGTGCGAACTCTGGCACTGGCATTCTTGCAGCTGTGCGCATCGCAGCTCGTCTGGCCGCCGTAGCCACTACGGCACCGGATCAGAATGCTCGCACCTTCGTCGAAGCCTCTCGCCAGCAGAACGGCGCTCGTCAATAGCACGCCGCACGCCAACAAACCTGCAATCTGGTCACCAGGCCCACAAACTGTGCGCCATTCGCTGCCTTGGATCGTGAGTTCACGAAGCAAACATGCAACAGCTTCTGTGAAAACATGGTTCACTTTCGTGTTCTACCGATTATTTGAAAGAGGGATCAACCATAATTTTTGTTCAACCTCACAATCACGTTTCCTCGCAGCTTGACGTTGTGTCAAAATCCACTTTGGCGAATGCTAAATTAGCTGACTCAGTGTCAAACTTCATGGCGATTGACCAAAAAGGAAACCCTTCAGGAAACGCCGTTCAACATTCTCAATGCATATTCATCTTAGATGCCTGCGCAATGCTAACGAAGGCACGATGCTATGGCTTCCCACCGCTCGGTGATATAAACAAGAACGTTCCTCTGAAGTGGTGTGGCTAATTAGGTGCTCATCCACCGACTTTTTCTTTCACGCGCTCTATACAAGTTGACTCGCGCTGTGCAACAGTTGCGCGGGTAATCAGACCTTTTCAGAGTCAGAAAGCTGACATGCTTCGCGCGAAGTGGTCGCTTCAATTTTACAAGAATGATAAGCCCACCAAATGAAAAATAATTAGGTCAAAATATACTCAAATAATACTGGTCTGTTAAAATTTGAAAACTTTGTGAATGACATTGGGCTGCGTGCAGACGAGCAAGTGGCACAATACGTATGCACACTTAGACCACTCCCTTACGTGTCTCTGCATGAATTGCAGAGACACGTAAGGCAGAGAGACGTGGGTCACTGCTAAAATTCGGTAGGCACCGCTGTTCAAAGAAATTCTTTCATGCCGACTTGTAGCACTAGGCCTGGGCCACTCGAGCAGGTCTTTACGAGAAGGTCATTGACGAGAAAGTCATTAAACGCAGCAGAATATTTACAGCCCTTGTACGTTGCGAGTGCTCTCGGAAGATTCCTTCTTACTCCGAAATCTATATGCATGAGCATAACATGCTGTCCCTGATCGTCATTACGTCCCTATTGTTCTTAGTAAATAAAGAGACCATAACCTCCGGTGGCCAGCAGCCCGCGATGTCCTTCGTGGCACGTTCACTTAGGCAGACCCCTCGAACACATGGCGTCCTGTGCTTACCGGACGTGGAGGCGGCCAGATAGAGAGCCCAGCGCTGTGGTCATGGCTCTCGATGGAGGCACCTCACAGAACCGTTACCTCTGTAGGGACGACCTGGATGACGCGAGGTTCTGGGGCAGGACCAAGACCCGCACGCCAACGCCTTGCCGATGTAGCCGGGACGCAGCACTGACACTTCCGATCTCCTTGCGTTCCCAATAACGTGTGCTTTTGCGGCGTTCGCGATGCCACGTCTTTTCTCACGTACGCTTCGATAAGTAGTCCCTACTTCGTTTCGTCTTCGTTGTCTTTTAAATGAACACAAATGTAATCCACTATGTTGCCAATTGTCACACCTTTATTGTAAAGTGATTGTATGGGTACGTGCAGCCTTGATGTGCAGTGATAGTAAACGAAGTATTGCTTGCCACCTTAATGCTCCTGTATTCATATATTGTGAAACACGGACGTTTGATTATATGCTCCACATCCACCGCCATACGCGCGAGAGGCACTGAATAATTCACACGCCTACAGTTACTGTATATCACTACCTGTGGGTGCCATATACAGTAACTCTACCTGCGCCTAGGTATAATACGTTCGCGCAAACGACCAATAAAGTGCGATGGCGACAACCATCACCGTGGTTCAAATCGTAGAGTGTCGCCTGCGGCGTTCTGTGCTTGTTTGAGGACGTCTCTTGACCTAATTTTGACAAATATTCATGAGTAAATTCTAGAATGTATTAACGAATTGAGTGCGCAGTTATCCAATCTTTACTTTGCAATCATAAACCTAAAAATATGAAAGAAAAGTGACTGAACCATGTGCTCTACACGACTCAAGTGCCCCCCATTCTGGTGCGTTTGAACAAACGGCACTCATAAGCAAGTTTGTGTTATCCGCAAGCATAATGTACTTCATGAGCAAACGTGTTCTGTTGTTTGAATGGCGAAAAAGCAGGCCTAAATTTTCTCCCCAGACACATTGCAGTAAAAACTACCGTCGGAAAAGCTCGCAATGTTTATTGAGAGGAATGAACAGTTTACGTTGTATGCAAACAACATGCTGAGTTTGTGCACAGATACTCTGCGAGGAATTGTAACGCTGCAATCTGTCCCAAAAGTGGAAAAGGTCGGAGGCCACAAAAGAAATTTGGCCGCGATCACACAAATAATCCTCGTTCCAAAGTGGGCCGGCTCCAGGAAACATTTGGCGCATGCGTCACTTAGCAGCTTCTCCTGTTCGTTTCTCGAGAGAGCTCGCACTTTTGGCGATGTTATATTACACTGCCTGATGGTTCGGCATAGATCCCTCAGTAATTTGGTTGTTGCCGCTACTGCTCAGCAAAAAGTGTGCGGCGTTGCACCAACTTCGTGATCGAGCTTCGGAAGCTAATCATGCTTTAACATTTCTTTGCGGGAGCACTAATGCCATTCGCCTTTTCATCATAGACGACCACACGACATGAAATAGATTCGTAAGCGTTTACATAACACTAAGAGTCAGTCGTTTGTCACGGCACAATCCACGTTTCCTTCGCTACCACATGTTGAGTGCCTCTGTCGATGTTAACCCCAGCATGTGTATATTGGCGCCAACTGGCCGCAGAAATTATGCCGCTTTCTCCGTATCATCGCCTTCATCGTAATCATCATGCTGCTGGCCCAATGCAAACTAATTATTTCACACGAACTTGTTTATCCACTCATTAACGCTTTGCCCAACACCTAAACATTGTGGATAGCCGGGAGTGTCGAAATGATTTGCATAACATTGAATCTTACAGTTCCTGGGATTTGTACATTTTATCTTTGACACGGATGGAACCTACGCGTAAATTCGAGCACAAACTTGAACATTTAGCCTTAGTATTATAGCTACCGTAAGCGCCCATAAGCCTTGGAGTTGCCGCATAAGGCGGTAGAGGTGTCGTAACGGGAAGGGTGGGGAGTCATACACATCTACAAACCCCCACGGAATGATTTATAGACACCCTCCGTACCAGTTGGCTTGACTTTCACTAAATTGTGAAGCACATTCAGGTAGCCTGCACCCCCCGCTTATGACATATGCTGCCTTTTCACCACCATCGACGGCACTTGTTGATGCACTGGGGCCAGTCGCCGTCGTGGCTTAGTAGCTATGGCGTTGCGCTGCTAAGCATGACGCTGCAGGATCAAATCGCGACAGCAGCGGCCCCATTTCGATGTCGGCGAAATGCGAAAACGCCCTAGTGTTGTGCATTGGCTGCATGATAAAAATTTTCAAGTGGCCAAAATCAATGCATAGTCCCATGCTACGACGTGCCTCATAATCAGATCGTGATTACGGCACGTGAAATATTATAATTTTAATGCACTCAGGCCACTGATGCACGCTCTCCTTACCAAAGGGTGCTTGAGATGTTCTAGTGATGTCACGCTGAGGGCAGTTTCATTTCAAGAAGGGAACCTACGGTAACACCTTGCTCCTCTGATGTCCCCAATGAGGGAAAGGAAGACGGTAATTTTTTTTCAGTTTAAACGTACCTGCGGTAATTTTGTCTGAACTTTACCTACATCGGGTAGTGCCGGGCAGGGTTTTGGGCGTAGGCACTGCTTTCGTTATTTATATTTTTGCCTTTCACTTCTCACATGGCGCATCCTTTCGTTGTTGGTCGTGATGGAAGATTTCACGCTCACGTTGTATTGTAAATACGGATCATTTAGGGCATAACTCACTACTACTACATAGATTGGTAAAAGAAAATAGCTCATAGTGCTAGTACGAAAACATTCGACAAATATTTTCTTACCTTGTACTTCCTGGAGCTGACCATCTGTCCCCTGAAAAAACAAAATGAAATATTATAGTTAGCTTTTGATACTCGGAAGATACTTTCCAGTGCAAAGAACAAGTTTGAGCTACACAGAATGAATTACATTTCCCCAACAAAGTCAGACTCTGATAGCGGCTGATGTTATAGAATTGCAACATCCATGCTGCGACAGCGCTCAGTTGAATCATATCCTTTCTTTTTATACATAAGCGCCCTTCCTCCCCCTTCCCAATTTATATAATATGATGGGAAAAAATCACTGACGGTACATACAGAATACAGAGAGACTGCGTATAGCTATAAGACTGGATACAGGGTTGTACCATGGATCAAAGCCTGCGGCACTTGGCTTTCTTTCTGCCACATAACATATTTTCACTTCGACACAGTCTACGTCGAAAAACTAAAGGCACGTTCATACTCGGAAGCTTTTTATGGCGCAAGTAGGCAGGATGTCTTCTGCGACAAAATGGGCACGTTCATAGCTAAACGAATTAATTGTGGCGCAAGGAAAAGAAGGAAAGCCATGAAGGAGACAGGATAGGACCCTAAATCACAGACCACGTTAGGTGCCCTATCTTGTCTCCTGCTTGGTTTTCCTTCTCTTTCTTATGTCACAATTCATTCGTTTAGCTATGCACCAACTCCCTCAACGCACTACCTTGCGAATTGTGCACGTTCACAATGGAGCTTTTGTCACGAGGGACGAACGGTTCTTGTCAAACTCAAATTATGCAACTTCCACGAAGCCTCTCTTCTCTCAATACCAAATCATGCCTCTACACCTACTCATAAATTACAAAACAACAATAATGGTTTACAGCTCTTTAAATAATAATGTTCCCCTTCCCTGCTCAAATTTTTTGCTTTCGCAATTCAAAACAAGAGGCCATGAAGGTGGTAACTTTCCTAAACCATAGGTAAAATGCGTACGGAAAAACAAGGCTTTCCAGTATCGGCACGTCTTTATGGAACAATCTCCCAGTGCACGCAAAACAACGCAGAGCGTTTCTTACAATGCTTAAACGTTATTACAAAGAACTGTATTATAGGTTTTTATTTTGTTTTGTACGCTAACCCGACATGCTGTTAACTGATGAGAAATGTATTACATTTGCAATTTCCTCGTTTTCAATGCTACCTTGCCATGCTGTTGTATTATACGTAGTAGATTTATAAATTACTTCTTTTCGAATGCTAACTTGATATGCTGAATGTTCATTGCTGCCCGACTACCCACACTGAATTAGCTGTGCGTGTACGGAATATCGCAGGGTAAATCCTCACTCGTTTATTCCGGACTCAGATTTATTGCAATGAGCTTGCACTAAACCCACTTGCACTGAGAATGAGGAAGGCAAACTTGTTCTGGGCATCTTTATTGACCTATCAAAGGCATTTGATTGCATCAATCACAATCTTCTAATTGAAAAACTTGTACGCTGTGGCTTTCGTGGCAATGTCGCATCTCTTGTACGTTGTTATCTAGAATACCGCCGACAAATAGTTGTCATAAATGGCTATCACTCAGATCCACTACCTATCTCCTCAGGCGTCCCGCAGGGAAGCATTCAAGGGCCTTTTTATTTATTATCTATATGAATGACATTGTTAAAACTAATTAAAATGTGAAATTTATCATGTACACTGACGACACCAGCATATTGATAGCTAGTAAAGGTATTGATGACCTTGTCGACGACGCTAATTTCACGTTAGCAAAATTGGATGAATGGACACGAAGAAATAGCCTCCTGATTAACGAGAATAAAACAAAAGTTGTAGTATTTCGAGCTAAAAACGAACATATATCAATCAACAAACTTATCCCATTAAATGCAACAATCTATTGAGATACTTCCGGTATTAAAACACTAGGTGTCACTTTTCATGAACATATGTCATGGGATGCTCATGTGGATAGCCTGGCAATTAAGCTTGAGCAAGTAATAGGTTTAACATACAGAATTCGTCATATACTTCCACGGAAAATTATGATATTAATCTATAATTCATTGTTTTCCGGCAGAATGAACCACTGCCATCTTATATGGTCTGACACAACACAGGGAAACTTAAACAGACTTCATAGGTTGCAGAAAAAAAATTCTTAGTATAGTTGAGGGCTTGCCCTATTACTCTCTCACACAGCATCTTTTTGACAAGTACAACGTAATCCCTGTTGCCAAATTGTTCGACTACATCTTAGGCAAAGCATTTAAAAACGAAAAAGTAAATAATAGCACCTTTTTACAACGTTTAGCTAACCTACAGGAAAACACTTCGGCCCACCTGATACGCAACACGATGCCCTGGAAAATGAGAACTTATAAAACAACGTATGGTCTACTGACACGACCGAACAAATTGCCCAGGTTACTTAATAGATTAAATACTGAACACGTTAAACTTGAAGATATATCATTCAGAGAACTTCGACAGTATTTTAAAAAATTCTAGGCCTGTTAACTTTCTTAACTTTTCGTTTCTGCAAACAATTTTTTCCCTACCCATTATCCCTAACAGTGTACATGGTGAGGGAATGTGTCCGTCTTTCCTGCTTTCAATTCACAATGTGTGCTTTATCTGTTTTGCTTCTCTTTACCGTCATTGTTTATGTATTACCGTTATTTCTTGCGGATAAGTGATACTGCATTTTTTGTTGTTTCTTTTGTGACTCATCCGTCGTTGATTGTGTCATTTTATTACATGAGTGTAATTTGTATTTCCATCCTGCCTTATTTCATTGCAATTGTGTACGTTACATTGTACGCTCGGGAAGTTTAATTTCAGACGTCACCACGTATTATATGGATTTTTGTCGTTGCGTAACTGCTTCGTGTATGGGGGGCCTACGGCTCTGTCAAGCTGTCATTCATGACAGCCTTTACTGCAGGTCTCCCGTGTTGTGCATTTTTATGGGACACAAATAAACACATAATTATTATATATATTATTATTATTATTATTATTATTATTATTATTATTATTATTATTATTATTATTATTATTATTATTATTATTATTATTATTATTATGTTCGCTATAGATGTGTTTCCAAAAGCTGTGCATACAGGTGCTTCACTTAACTTGGGCCAAACATTAAAAGTTCATGTTTGGTTCAAGAGTGTTCGCTATATATAAGTTTCCAAAAAGGGTGTGTGTGTGCTATGGCTTCTACTTCTCTTCCAGATTCCTACAGCGCTAGGAAGCACCAAGAAGATCAGGAAGCAAAGCTTTCGTGAGTCACCAAGACGGAAATAACGCATTCTAGTTAGGTAGCGCTTCGCGCTATCATTGTTTTGTTTTGAGGTGGTCACATATAAAACAGCAGTTTAGAGGGCATTGTGCATCCCCCTTGAACCTCTAGAGGTCATTGTCACGAGGTGATGCAAAGGTCCAAACGAGGTTCTCGCGTAACCTTTCTCTGCCACGCTTTTGCAAAGTATATTCAGGCTTTTAACCACCTGCCGACGCGTCGCGCAAAACTGCGTCATCAGCAGTAGCAGCACCAGCAGAACAGTCGAAGGAAGAGCCAAAGGAACGTCGATTCAAAATATGCACAACGCATTTCACGCATACCGTCGATGGTAATGCGCTTAGTATTGAATCAATATAGTTTGGTAAAATAAGATATTTCATAGAGGTAGTACAAAAACATTTGAGAAAGTATATCTACTTACCCATTTGCGACTCGTACGTCTCTGAGCCAAAAAGAAAAAATATAAAATTAGTTTTCTTTTTATATTCTGATGATACATTTCAATGCAAAGAGCAAGTTAGAGCTTCAGAGAACAAAAATATATTTGCCACCAAAGAAAGTCAGACTCTGAGAGCAGCTGATGTTATAGAAGTGCAACATACATGCTGCGATAGCGTTCCTTTCTATCATGTGCTATCTTCTTACGCGTTACCGCCCCCGTTTATATATTTCTATAGTAAAAAAAAGTACAGGTGTTATATCCAGAAGAAAGAGAGAATGCGTAAAGCTATGACACTGGATTCAGGGCAGCACCACGACTCAAAGCCTGCAGAAGTTTATCGTCCTCTTTGCAACACAACCTAGTTTCACATCGACACTGCCTACTACCTATCACAAAAGGCGCGTTCACACTCAGAAGCTTTCTCTCGCGCAAGTAGGCAGGATATGTTCTACGAAAAAATGGGCGTGTTCAGAATGGAGCATATGTCATGCGCGGCTAAATGTTCATTGCTGTCCGGCTACTCTCGCTAAATGAACTATTCGGGCGCTGAAGCTTGCAAGTTCACTACTCACATGTTTATTCCGGATTCATGTTTAGTGCAAGAGTGTTCGGTATATATGTGACTTAACAAAAATTCTGCATATGCTATGGCATCTGCCTCACTTCCCGTATCCCAAAGCCCATGGAAATCGGCAAGCGAAGCCAGCAAGGCGGAAATACCGCATTCTGGTTAGCTAGCGAAAAGCGATACAGTTTTTTTTTTTTTTTGCTTTTTCGGGGGGTCATAGAAAATTTCAGCCATCGAGAATGTATTGTGCACCCTCAATGGAGCTCCAGAGGGCATTGTGACGATTTCTTGAAAAGTTCTAAACTAGTTTCTTGAGTCGCCTTTCTCTCTGCCGTGCTTCTGCCAAATATATTCACGCTTCGAACCACCTCCCCACGCGGCGTGCAAGACAGCGACAACAGCAGCAGCAGTAGAAAAGTCTAAGGAAGACCCAAGAACAGCGTCACTTTAAAAAATAGAGAGAACCCATGTCACGATATCGGTCGACGCTAATGCGATTCGCACTGGATCAGTACAGCTACACACCATATAGCCACCGTTGAAACTATTTATATATGAGGTGTGTACTACAGTGGGATTCCTCTCTCGCGCTTCCCATGTAACACTCGGCGCCATTAGTCGGACCATCGTGAATGCTCAGCGTGCCCACCGAAATGAATTACCAGTGCGTGGCTCACGCTGAGAAACGCGTCACGTACCAACCGGGCTCCTCTCTCGCGCTTCTTTCTGGACTCGCCGTGCCATCTGGTAGCGCTGACGGGATAATTGCGTGTGGCCTCTGAGACGGGAAGCGGGGCGCGCCGATGCCTGCCAACGCTGGCAATCTTTCCCTGACTTGTTGCACACCCTGTAGCACATACTAAGTTACCCAAACTCGCGAGACGGTCATTAAAGAGCAGCACATACTCGGTGCGTTTGTGGTGCAGCCTGCTAAAACACCAGGTTGCTTTCTTTTCAAAAACTTTGTGACGTGGGTTCGATTCCGCACAGCATCGGATAAATATAGGGGATATTTTATAGAGCATTAGCATTCTTAACGTACTGCATGCACTTTCCGGCAACTATCTATCTGTGTTTGAATGCTTGCATCATTCTATGCTTGAACCTTTCTATATTTATGTCTACGCTTCAATGTATGTATCTAACCATTTTCCCACCTACCTGGGTCAATCGACAGTCCATGATCGAATGTGCAGCCTACTAAGAAACACTGAGCAACTTAAGCATCGCAATATTTTCAGGGCGCTTGTTGAATAGAGTGGAAAATGAATAACGTTCACCACGCATGGTGCCCTATAGCAGGATAATCTTCCAGAGGCTTGTGCATAATAAGCCTATGTATTATAGTAATAGTCGACCTGCGGGATGTGCGAATTGACAGTCGCCTAAAGACAGTAGGTTGGATGTTGATAATGGTAAATCCACATTGCCAGTTATGTACTAAAACAGTGCGCAGAATTTTGCTTATACTTTGTTACTAAATGTGCAAATGCGAGTTATAGATAAAACAGACCTACGAAGGTAAAAGTTTCGGTTAGGAACTGTAGAGTTGAAGCATGATGATGTCTCTTCGCATTGACGTGACACTAGTTGGCCCAGGTTTCACGGTAATTTTTGTTGACCAAAGTTATCAAAAAAATTGGGCTTGATTCATAGTTAGGAAAAAAGACCGTTAAATATGGCTCCTGTTTATTTAAAACTTAGGAACTATAAAACTAGGCCAGTCGGTGACGACAATGCGAGCAAGTCAGCGTGCGGATTTAGAAAGATTGCATCTTCCCCGCGGCCCCTAACAATCAAAATACAGACACACTGCCCGGCACAAATGTAAAAAATATACTCAGTAGGTGTGACCGCTAATTACAGTTTAAATGCGCACACACTAAAAGCGCATCAGTGACAGTAATTACTTTACAAATGTGAGGCCCAATTCTCTGATTGCCAGGATTATTGCCTCAAATTCTGCAAGAAATATCGGAGTGTAATAAGGCATACGGAGAAGAAACGACCAGCTAAGCTGAGTGAAAAAGATGCTATATCCTGCCTTCTCTAAAACTTGAGTTGCATCACTAGATATAACATGGTGTGAAAGGAATGGACCAAGGGGATCTTCAAGGAGGCCTTTAGGCATACGCGCTGGTCGATGCCTTGCGTGTTTTGGAAAAAATATAAAAATGAATTCTACATTTATCGAAGTTCCACTTAAAATTGGGCATGACAGACTAACTCAAAGTTTCGACAACACCGTCTAAACAAAAATAACCTTAGGCCATCTATGACACTATCAATATGTCCTCAGAGCAAAATAGGAGATATGATGACGATTGCCGAACGGGAGAAGCATTGACGAGCTTCCCATAAGCCAAGACAGTAAGCTGCATAAATTTGGTATCAAGTGGAATCAATATATCTTCTAGATAAACCATAATATTAGCCACAATGCTTGGCAGCCCTAGGCACAGACGCAGAACTTGCCTTTCTAGAGGTATTGGAGCTCATTGCTTGTATGCTGCACATTGCGATAAAAAGCCCGGCCGAATTCACCAATGGGGCGGACGTTAAGTTTATAAATCATCACTAACGTAGCGCTACGCATGCCTGTATTTTAGTGTTCTACCGGGTGAACAACACCATCGCACCTTCTCCTTTACAAGAATTTGCTTCGATCCGCTGCTGCCACTTCAGTTCAGTCGACATGAGTTTAGACTCACGTACAAAATGGTTACCTGACGATTCGTTATGGTTAGTCATTAAAAAAATGCACGTGCATCCAGGACATTTCCTTAGACTTCGGCATAACTTTATACGGAAAAGGTGGTTAGCTTTCTGAAATACTTCGCTTAAGAAAGCACTAACACCAGTTATAATTCTTTGTACGCTCGCAGAAGCTGTGTTGTGAGTTCTGAATGTGCAATGCTACATTCCAGCAGTGAACTACCTTAAGTTTGTGACTAATTAGCACGAATTTAGCTATTGACCCTTTTCTCGGCGATCCCGTGGGCGCTGCCATGTTTCATCACGTAGTGACGCGTCCATTGCTTGCCTCAACTGCCTCCGTTGCCTCCGTGTTTACAATTGATGCGTATGACGCAGGTGCGGCTTAGCAAAGTTTTGTTTCAGGAGATATCATAGACGGTTACTGGGTGGTCGACACGAAGCTTTTTGGCCGCAGTTTCAGAAAACATGAAAAAGCGCTTTCGGAGCTGATTAAGCTTTGTTAAAACGGCGGGAGCAGCGTATATGGTGATTGCTTTGAAAGCGGGGCTAAATATCTATTTGACGCTATCCAAACTTTCCGCTCGTGAATTGAATCAGTATAATGGTGTTTTGGTCTTCATTCTTTATTTGGCTAATATTTTGAAGCACCGGCTTGTCACGTTTCTTACTCAGTAATTGCTAATAACTAACCGTTACTAATACTAATGATAACTAATTATTTACTAAACCTAATAACTACTAATTACTAAACTAATAATAAACAATAACCAAGTAACTAATCGCTCGTGGGTGTGCTCAGTTCCGTTGAATTTGCTCTTTCTGCGCACAAGGCTTGAAACGTAGCTGTTCTGCACATTGTAATACCTTATAGCAAATGCGTATTATCGCTAGTAACTCGCTTACTCTTGTGGACCGTCATGAAACATTCAACTTCCACCATTCGTGCGCTATCAGTGTAGTACTGCCACTTACTGTGCGTATTTAGTGCGCATATATTAAAGTGTGCGGGAATTCACTTATTCTTGACACGTTGGCGAAACAGTGGGTCTAAGTTTCCGTGCTGGTTGGGGTAGATTTGCGTAGATACTGAGCGCGAAACCTACTATGACAGGAAGTGTCGCTACTCCCGTTATCATTAGAGAGTTATAGCTCAGCGGGTTTCCGGCCCAGCGCGCCCAGCGGGCGAGCGGAGACGCCACTGCACATGCGCGGTACGTTGGCGCGGCCAGCGTGTTAATGGAGCGGGCCCTTCGCTCCGCTGGTTTCTTCTCCTCAGCGGAGTGCGCGCAGCGGACCAGCGTTTTTGCGAAACAAACATGGCGACTACCCGCGCGAAAATCCCCATGCCGTCGGCATCGTATTCAACCGCAGCGCTGGCTCGCCTGCTGGCAAAAAAGCCTCGGATATGTTTCACCACTGAAGATAACCTCTATATAGTGCCAGAGGTTGCAGCAACGAGGCCGTTTGGCGACAATTTGAAGTGGATGACCGCGATCGGGAACCCGAAGCGAGCGCTTGGCCGCGAGCTGACGCTAACTCCAACCTTGTTCGACAGGTGGCGCAGCAAAGCGCTCAGTTCTACTCAGTTCTACTCAGTTCAACCGATCGAGGGATCGCTGAGCAAAAACTCTTCCTTTTGTGCGGCATTTCGCTGCCCTCTCCACTCGCCCGCTCTTTCCGCTGGCCTGTAAACCCGCTAAGCTATAACTCTCTATTGTTTAACGAGTGGTACTCACTCTTCCCGAGGCACCGGGGCTGAAGCCCTTTCTTTGAAGGTTAGCAATACAACGCTGGCGGATGAGAAAACTTTTGTATCCTCGAGGAAAGCAAAGCGGCAGACAGCCAAGCGTTAACAAACAGGCGGAAATTATAAACGCGTCACGTACGCAACAGGCTCGCCACACGAACGTCTTTACGTGAAGCCACGCCATCTCCAAGTGCCGGAAACATGTACGGACAGTTGCAGCAGTGGTCCGCGAACTTGGCTCCACATATTCATTACATTCCTTATTATGCCAATTTACTGTTTTTGCATCCAACAGCTGCACACGTATTGAATCCACATTAATAAAACCAGCATGAATGGAGCACAGTGCGTTAGCGAAAACTCAGTTGCATTTCTGGCAGCTGATCGCACAGAAGCAAGGCAGAAGCGGTAATAGTTTCGTAATTGTGCGCGGTCGCTGAGACGTATGGCGCGCCGCCGCAAGCGCCATCTCGTTTCTCTAGAACCAACTGCACCGCGAGAAGGGTCAATAGTTAACGTAAATATGTAATGTACGGTCGGAAAGTGACAGCTGAAAAAATAATACACATGATAAATAACATTGATAATATGTGCTTTTTTTAGCTAGAACAAATTATTGTCGCTTGACGTGATAGCGCAAATCTGTCGCTTCAGGCGGAATAGGGGAAGTGACTGATCGAATTTTGCCAGCCAACTGCTAGATGTGTCTAGATGGCTATTTCTTTACTTCGGGACACAAATTTCCAACGCAAAATACTACCGAGCAGAAGTGAGGTGATGTCTGCCTGTCGGAAATCGTAAAGCGAGCGTCACTTTCAAAATGTTTGTTCAGAGGAATTACTAAAACATCTGGCGTTCGAGCTAACGTCGTCCCGGATTTTTCTCGCGTTTGCTTAGGGGTAAGTGTTAATTTTAACGCTATAACGTTATAGCTGCAGATTTAGTGGTTATGTTTCTGAGACTTACAGCTAAATAATGTTAGTTATTTATGACTGGTTTTACAGATGTCGCGCTATGAGCTATGCTTTGTTCTTAAGACTTATTCATAATCGAAGCACCTCACAGTGGGGAAATAAAGCAAAGAGAAGTTTTATAATAAGGTGCGCTATAATTGGTTACCACCTAAGAAAAGAATGCAAACACGCGGATGTCCAACTCGGTTTTTTTGTGAATGCCAGCCATTTGCATTCGCTCAGATTCCTTACGCCCCAGATAATGCAATCATTCAATATTTGAGCATCTGATAAGTAGGCGTTTTATTGCGGGGACAAATAGGCGGGTGCAGTGTATAGTCTGATTTTGCGGGCTGAACACATTTTCAATTTTTAGGTGGCCACCGATAATAGTTCTTTTTATATGCTAATCTCCAAAAAAATTTCAAACACTCACCTTCCCAAGTTTCGAGTGTGTACTTAACCGCAGCACAGGTCCTATTATCATTTGTGTAGAGCAACTCCTGAGTTTGATTCATAACTGCGTGTGAAAGCAACAAGGATTGTAAATATTCAATCTAGCTACAATTAGACGCAAGTAAAAAAGTCATTTTTCACTTTTCGTACCTGTGTCCACAGAGATTTGCGGTAAACGCACGTTAGCTAGTTATCGCTAGTTTGTCGGATGCCTTAAGATCTTATGTAGCCGTGCTTCAGGCGAGCTACATGACATTTTCATGAGATCATGAGACTAGCAAATTTTAGATAAAGGATATTTTTCAAGATGCCTTGTAGTCATTTTAAAACATAGGTTTTGGTAATCATTTTCAAAGTGTTAGAAATCGATATTAGGCGTTTAGGAAAATCTCTTCTATGCATTTTTTAAACGTCTTTATTGCGTTGAACTACCTCTGCAGAGAAAAATACAATCTCTAGGAACTTGCATTTAGTTAAGAAAGCCCTAAATTATGCTAAATGATGGCTCTTTTTGAGCTTAAATTGACAAATTCAAGATATTTCAAGCGCAATAAAAATTGTCTGCACAACGACTTGTTAGAACTGCTTAAAAATTATGCATTTACCAGTAACTTTATATTGAGAGTGAAAAACATCGCTTGATGATTGGACGAGGGTGTGGCTTCACAGATGGCAGTAACATCATCAAAACGCGTCAATGCAATCGTAACAAGTGTGTCTGATAAAAAAAAAAAGTTGTCGCAGTTTCACCTGAAAGGCGAAGCATCACTTGCGATAGCAAATTTGTAGAGAGCTATACGGAGTAAGGATAGTAGTTTTATCAGCTGTATAAATTTGGACATGCAGCAGCACCAGCAACGCGCAGAACTGTTGCCGACGCCGTCGGCGTTTTGCCCGCGTTCGCACAAAATGCGTGTGGCGTTGGTGACTGTTGCCGGAGCCTCTGATATAAATAGGCACTTGGTGCCGCAGCTAAACGTCGCCTCCCTTCCCTCCCCCTACCCCCCCCCCCCCTACGGCCTTTCGCGCGTCGGAAGAAGGCACGTTTGCTCTACATATATGGTGATTGTAAAGGAGGAAAGAGACGCCTACTTCTGCAGCCCTTAAGGGAGCAAGGCGCAGAACGCGCGTTTGTTCTCCGCCGTGGGTTCACTCCCCGTGAAAGCGCGCGTCCCTCGCGCCCTTTCACGCGCACATATAGCGTTCGGCGCGCGGCGACGTGGCGCTGAGCCGTGCTCCCTCAAGGGCTGCAGAAGATAGCGCCAACCTTTCCCTTTCCCTCAAGAACCACTTATCATCATCATCATCATCGGCGACGATTTCATCTCCATTGACGTCATACGGAACCTCACGGCGACGGCGACGGCGACGGCTACGGCAGAAATCTGCTTTTGAGTGTCCATATAATTGCTATCGCAATAAAAACAACTTGCCCAAAGTTTACGGCACCCTAATTATTCTCCAGCAACAATGATTGAGTTAACTGATCGTAAACCAAATGGACTCCCTGCGCTATCAATAGTCCAAAACAAAATTCTTCGTAGCTTCTGGTATCTATCGAGAACCGGCATGCACTTCATGTGTGCAGCTGTATGGGAAGAACCATACTATCACTTTACTTACCTTGATAATAGTGATTAATGTTTGCTGATAAAATAATGAAAATAGATCGGCGCACGATATGTAAAGTTTTTAGGATAGTTGGCCTACGCGCAACTCTGTAGAAGCCACCAGAACACATTGCCTATATTTCATACCATATTTATCAATAAATTGGGAGTTTCCTGCGGCACCAAATGCGGATTTATATGAAAAAATGTCACAGTTTCGCCCTAAGGGCGAAGCAATGAATGCGATAGCAACACAGCAATGTCATACGAAGTAAGGTGAGCGGTTTTGGTAGCAACAACACGCAGAACTGTTGTCGACGCCATCGGCGTTTTGCCCGCGTTAGCTCAAAATGCGTGCGGCGTTGGTGACTGTTGCTGGAGCCTCTGATATAAATAGGCACTTGGTGCCGCAGCTAAACGTCGCCTCCCTTCCCTCCCCCTCCCCCACGGCCTCTCGCGCGTCCGAAGAAGGCGCGTTTGCTCTACATATATGGTGATTGTAAAGGAGAAAAGAGACGCCTACTTCTGCAGCCCTTAAGCGAGCACGGCGCAGAACGCGCGTTTGTTCTCCGCCGTGCGTTCACTCCCCGTGAAAGACGCGCCCCTCGCGCCCTTTCACTCGCACATACAGCGTTCGGCGCGCGGCGACGATTTCATCTCCAAATGACGTCATACGGAACCTCACGGCGACGGCGACGGCGACGCCGACGGCAGAAATCTGCTTTTGAGTGTCCATATAATTGCTATCGCAATAAAAATCTCGCAGTTTCACCCGAAAGGCGAAACATCAATTGCGATAGCAAATTAGCAGAGAGCTATACGCAGTAAGGTTAGTAGTTTTATCAGCTGTATAATGTTGGACATGTAGCAGCACCAGCAACGCGCAGAACTGTTGTCGACACCGTCGGCGTTTGCTCGCGTTCGCACCGAACGCGTGCGCGTTGCTGACTGTTGCGGTGCCTCTGGCGGCGGCTCGGAGGTTTTCGACGAGATCAGAGCGGGACACTCGTCGAGCAGCGTCGGAAGTCTTTACCAAATTCTCGCCTCGCAACGGTTCAATATAGATACGCATTTGGTGCAGCAGCTAAACGTCGCCTCCCCTCCCTCCCTCCCATCCTCCCACGGCCTTTCCCGCGACGGAATGTGGTGGTGGCGAAAACATTTATTAGGCTATGGAGGGACGGGAGCTTTGCTTGCACCACCAGCCCGTAAGGGACTGGTCCTTCCAATACTAGGTGGAGGTCTCTAGTTGGGGACCCCAGTGGTGGTAGCCGCCGCCTGGGCGCGCCCGCTAAGGCTGGTTGGGCCTGTAAGTCGTGGCAGCCGAGCGGAACCTTCATACGGAACCTCACGGCGACGGCGACGCCGGCGGCAGAAATCCGCTTGGAGTGTCCATATTAGACAGTTTTAGTTTAGCCATTTTACCGTAATAGCGGGCTTACCGGAATAGCGGGATCGAAATGCGCATGCGCAGAACGCTAACCGACCCATACCGCTTAGCGTACGCACGCTATTTCTCAGATTTAACGTTACCGTCTTTGCGTGGTTTACGTAGTTTACGTAAAACATGGCGGCGGTCCCGGTCGCCTGCTTCGAACTGTGTTTGGCGTTGTTCTTGTAGAATTCACTCCTTTCGTAGCAAGTGACTGCGTAAACGGCTTTCGCTTAGTCTCATGCCACTTCGACGAGCAAGTGTTATGGCTAACCATGAAATATTTTCGAGATCGCTTCTCGTTTGGAACGTGCCTAAGCCTAACGAATAAAATTTTCTCCGAGATGCTAGCGCCACCTATAGGCAAAGTCGGGAGATAGGCGCGACGACGGCATATGGCCTCTGAGATGGGAAGATTTCGGAGGCTATGGTAGCCAGCTTGTACTGCGTGTCTGTTTCGCTGCAGATCGGCGGACATGGAAAGTAAAAGTACAACGCACACCGGGCTTCCATTGAGCTGCCTATCACACTTTCTGAACGCACACACACACATAGAATTAGGGGCCCTATTTATGCGAAATCAAAGCGTAATGGAATAGCCTCCCGCACGTAAACTACGCTATCACCATATACTAAAACTCTCTTTCTGCGAAGTTCGTTTGCGGAGAGGTAACGATATTTCCCTTAAACCCGCTATTACGCTAACGTTAAACTAAAACTGTATATTATTGCTATCACAATAAGACGTTGCGAGGCGAAAAGGTGGTAAAGACTGCCGACGCTGCTCGACGAGTGTCCCGTTCTGACCTCGTCGAAAACCTCAGAACCGCCCCCAAAGGCACCGGAAACAGTCACCAACGACATGTGAATTCCGTTTTTTACTACTTTGGAATGCTTAGATTGAAAGTTTAACCATTGCTTCGACGATCTGCAATGTCTAATTGCCATGTCGTGCCTTAAGTCTTCTCTCACCAGATCGTGCATGCACAAAATGAGTGCCGCTTTTCATGCACAGGTCCGGCGCCTATTAGAAGCAGGTTATCCTAATGTGGCGGTGGCCACTGTAGCTGAACACCTAAAGAAGTCGATTTCTCGAGAGATGGACGTGATTACAGAAAGCAGTAATATCAACAAAAAGTCGTGGCTATTCCTCACATTCATTCAGTACCGGACAGGCTTAAGGAGATTGCAAGTAGATATGAATGTGTTTTTTACTGCCCCCAATAAGCTAGGTAAGACATGCACTGACGTGCAGAGGAAAAAGGAACAGGTTAAAGGCAAAAAAAGAGCAGATATTTGTCCAGTGAAGCACATTAAGAGCAACTATTTTATTTGCTGTCGTATGGGTGTGGTATATAAAGTTCCCTTTAGCTGAGGCAATTTCTGCGTAGGGCCGACAGGGCGGTGTATGAATCGGAGACTAACGGAACATAAAAGGTCATTAACCGGTAGATCGCCTTCCAATCTTTCTTTACATTGCCAAGACTGCCGCCCGAGTTACATGGATGCGCGATACTGTACTGGCGTAGGAATGGAGATACGCGTCTGATGGTCGAGGCTTGGATTATCAATAATGGTGGAAGTGCGTACGTGAGTCAGCCTTCGATTACCTTACATAAGGAAGAGATCAAATGCCTCAACAGTTATCTTTCACGTAGACCAGCACGTGTACCTGATTAACGCGTGGTGCTACCTCTAACGAGCATGCGCAGATGTGTTTTGTGTCTTCTTTCTTTTTTCGCCTCAGTGCTTCCTTCAGTTGATAGTCGGTGTTTGTGTTGTCCACTTCTCTTGGGTTCTGTCCCTGTCTGCACGCCTTACCTTTTTTACATTATGAATCCTTACCAACTATCTCAACTTTCTGTCGTTCTAAGCTCTTTGAGAACAGTAGGACGACGTTGCTTGAGGAGAACAAGCAGAAGCGCTGGGCCGTCGGGAGTTGTACTACGACAGTAAAGAATATCGTCGTGAAGCTCAAATATACGCAGTGATGGGTCTGGCTGACGAGAACGGAGGCGGCCGATTATAGATCGCAACTTGTCGTCACTTTTCTGTTCAGCACCTCTGTTGTCCAGATCTGCAATGGGGATGACGCGTTAGAGTTTTGAAAGTACTGTAGCGCAGCCTGGTGGCGTACAACGAAGTTGGCTGAATAGGTTAAGATGGACGGTGTCCCTTGAGTTACAGAGGTAGCCCACGCTTTGTGCGTTGTATTGAATTCTGTGAGTAGTTTTCAGATGCAAAAAGTCCTTGAAAGGTACGCACGACCCTTTTAGCTACCGCCTGCATCATCGGACATGAAAAACGAGCGCTCTCTGTTTTGACAAACCGTGTCGAAAGCAGGGGGACTTGACGATTACGCTGAGCAGCGCGTGTTCCCGAAGTGAAGTAACTGATGCTATGGTTGCTTGGTAAATTGTCATGAACATGAGGGTCGTGATCTTGATGTGTGGTTCTATCGGTTCCCCAGAAAGCCGTATGAATCGGAGGGACGGGAGCGCTGTATTCGTGCTGTTCGACGCGTGAAGTAAGTACACCACGGAAACGCGGTGTGCTATGTATACATGTAGGCTATTTACAACCTATACATGTAGGCTAAGCAGCGCGGCTCGTTCCCATCAGATTAATCAGGTTAACCCGGCAAGGTTAACAAAGGGATCCGTCAAGGCTAGCCAATACCAACCCAATGTAGTTTCGGGGCGCGCAGCCAACTCGGGTCCAATTGCAAAAACACAGCTGTCAGCATGCGAATTTGCGAACTGCAATCGCGCGCATACACAATTTGAAGAATTTTGTGGAGACAAATGTTCAAAATTACACGTAACTGCCGTGCATGGCTCCAAAAGTGCTTGCGCGATTCACTGTGCTGCAGAAACGGCATAGACCCACTGCGGCCCGAATTCGGGCTGCCGATGGCCGCCGCCAGAACTCGTTGGTAGACCTTCCGTGATTCTGTTTCATATTTATTGCAGATCATTTTGGGTTCCTTGAGAGCAATGTCTTCGTCCATTCACTGTCGCTAATCGCGCGAACAAGCCTCATAGAACTTTCCTGTATTGAAATGTCATATGACGTGTTAGACGCAGAGCGCCGAAATGGCCCCTGCGATCTCGTGCACATCGTAAACGTACTGGGCGTTGAACAGCTTCCTGCCTTTTCGAAGCGTGCTTGTCCTGAAGAATTCTTGCACGCCTGAACTTATCCGAAATCTAAACCGCAGAAACAGCGAAAGCGGCGGCTTCATTGCGCGGCTGAGCTTTCAGCAGCCTGCGCTTTCCGCCTACTCGAAACCAACGAACTTGCCGTAGGGGCTGCTGTTTAGAGGCACTTTTATACATATAGAGACTACCAAGTAAAAGTTGCGTAAGAAGGTGGGAATGGTAATGAAATGGTGGGAATTCACCAAGGATTGAAGCAAGGATGTCCTTTGTCTCCATTGTTGTTCGTGGTTTACGTTAAGGGAAAGACGACTGGAAAACAGCGAATTAGGGTTTGATTTATCCTACATGCGTAATGGACAAATGGTGGAACAGAAGGTCCTTGGACTGATGTACGCAGACGACATGGTGCTACTAGCGGACAATAAAAATGATATACAGATACTTGTGAATATCTGGCAACGCAGCGACAAATTTAGGCCTATGTTTAGCACAAAGAAATCAGGAATTATAATCTATAATGAAGAGACGCGTAACTACGTGGTGTCAATTCAACAGCAAGTCATACCCATAGTCGAGCAATATAAGGACCTCGGCGTACACATAAATGAAGGAAAAGATTACTCAAGCAACCACCAAGATAATCTACAAATAAAGGGAAAGCCGAATGCAACAATAATGAAACACATAGCACTGTGGGGCCACAATAAGTATGAGGTGGATCGTGGAATCTCGAAAGGAGTAATGGTGTCAGCGCTAACATTCGCAAATGCCATTCTATGCTTAAAATCAGATACAATGTCGGGGTTGAAAGTTAATCAAAATCAGTAGGCCGGTTGGCTTTGGGAGCCCACGTTAAAACCACTAATGAGGCAGTGCAGGGTGACATGGGTTGGGCCTCTTTTGAAGACAGAGAAGCACAGAGCAAAATTTGTTTTGAAGAAAGGCTCAGGTATATGGATGAAAATAAATGGGTGGCTAAAATGCGCAAGTACCTGTACTTGAAAAGAGTGGACACAGAATAGATGAAGAGGTCAAGGAAGTTGGCAACGAAGTACAGGATAATCAAAACAATAAATAGACAACCAGAAGTCATCAGAAAGTGAGAGAAATAGAGACAGTGAATTTATTGCAAGGAATGGAAACAAAAAGGACCATGCAGATTTACAAGACTGAGAAGAAATAAATTACAAGGGAAAATCGGTACGACAACACAAAGGGCAGTGCCTTGCTATTTGAGGCTCGAGCCGGTTGCCTAAGAACTAAAACATACCGAAACAAATATTCGGAACTAGATGAGGCAGGTGTATGCTGCAGTAAAGATGCCGGGACCACTCAGCACATCCTAATGGAATGCGACGGGATTCACCCAGCGAGAACTGTAGGTAGCGTACAACTTCCAGAAGCGCTTGGGTTTAAAGTGGAAAGACACGCCAACCGATCAGCCGTAGAGATGCGCAAGAGACGATTAGAGTACTTGTGGAAAAAAAGCGTGGAAGAGATTGATACGACCTGCTCTCTTAAAATCATAGGTAGCGGTACAAGGTAAATTTTTGGGAAAAAATGAAAAAGATAAACGAGAGTTATTCAAAAATGCTAGATAAAGAACAGGTATAGTATACCTGATGAAATCAAGCAGGCTAGGTGGCTATTTGTCGCCGCCCCGTTTCAAAGGTGATGCCATTAAATCATCATCATCATTATCATTATTTGCAGCGCTTCCTGGGCAGGGAGTCTTTCCCATAGCGATGACGAAGTCACCGGTATCACAAACGATGGTGTCGGGAGGGTCGACAAGTTTGCGTGATAAACAGTCAGCCATAACGCCCAGTGACCAATCCTTCCTGTAGGATCCTTCAGTGACGAGCACCAACAAAGGGCATGGTGGTCCGTGGCGACAGAAAACGTGCGGCCGTATGAGTAAGGCCAGAATTTTGCCACAGCCCAGACTAAAGAGAGGCATTCGCGCTCAGTTATCGAAACATTCCGCTCCGACGACGCGAGAAGGCGGCTGGCGTATGGCAATGAGACGGTCCTGGTCGTTCTTGCGTTGGTCGAGGACTGCACCTATGCCGTGGCCACTAGCGTCGGTGCGAACTTCTGTACCGACCGATGGGTCATAATGTGCCAAAATGGAGGGTGATGTAAGTAAACTGATAAGGGTGGCGAATGTTGTAGCTTGTTCATGACCCCATGAAAAAGATATGTCCTTCTTGAGTAGGTCCGTAAGTTGCGGTCCAATGTGGGCTAAATTCCAGACAAAGCGGCGGAAGTAAGAGCGCAAGCCGACAAAGCTCCAGAAATCTCTGACTGAGCCAGGAAAAGATAGCACCCACCTTGTCGCAGTCAGGTTGGACACCGCAAGCACTACCATGGTGATCGAGAACTGTGATGTGACGTCAATCGAAATGACACTTGGAGGAGCTAAGTTGCGGGCTAGCGCAGTGAAACACATCGACAATGGCTGACAGACGGTTCTCAGAAGTAGGTGAAAAGACAATCACGTCATCTATATTTCCCTGAAGGAGAGAACCCATCATTCGCTAGAATATTTCGGGGGCATTACACAATCCAAAAGGCATGAACTTTAACTGATAAAGTTCATCTGGCGCGAAGAAGGCAGTGTTCTCTAGGTCCATGGCATCAACCATAATCTGACAGTATCCGAAGCTCATGTCGCTTGAGGAAAACAACGTGACTCCGTGGAGGCAGTCCAAGGCGTCATCGATTCGGGGCAGTGGGCATACGTCTTTTTGCGTGATGTTGTTCAGGTGTCGGTAGTCAACACAAGAGTGCCAGCTGCCATCTTTCTTTTTGACTAGCACCACGGGCGACGCCCATTGACTGGAAGAAGGTTCGATAACGCCTTTTGTGAGCATTTTGTTAACTTCACTTTGGATCACACGTCGCTCGGTGAGGGAGACTCGATAGGGACGGTGGCGGATAGAGCTGGCGTTCCTGTGTCGTTTCGTGTCGTTCATTTTTTCACCGCAATATTACAGTTATCAAGGTATCCCTCTGCTCAAGACATTAGTATACTGCATTCGAAATTTTCTTGCGCATTACCAATTCCCGAATTCTCGGATTGATGCCTTGGAGACTTCTTCTTTTTTGTCTTTGGCAGTTAACTATTCGTTCTCCCCGCTACCAGACACACATCAATCACACCGCTAGGTCACGTGTTTAAGTAAGGTAAAGTGATGTGTTTAAAAGCTTGTGTACAAATAGCAGAATATACGTACTATTTTTGGGCATGCAAGAGGGCACATTTAGGAACACTGGAAGAAATGTAGCACAAGACATCGCAAGTAACGCACTTATTTGCAAGATCAACAGCATTTACACATGTGCACTGTTCATGTTTTTTCGGTGCCTGTTCCTTTTTTACTGACTTACCACGGTTGCAAAACTATTGCTTGGTACTGCACACGCGTACTTGCATTGGAAGTCTTTTAAATGTTCTCGTGCGTTCTCTAGCTAAAAACTTCGTCTAATAAAATAGCGTCTGTGACAAAAAGTAGTGTACATTGTGAAATGCCCACCAACACAAGCGATTGCGCTGAAACATATGACGAGCCATGTATAAATACCCAAGATATTTGACCCTTACATCATATTTGGAAAACCGACTGTCATGCTTGCCGTTATCCTGCTGTTTCAGTTTTACTCGATTTCCTCGGCACAAGTTCGCCTAATAAGGAGTTAGTTTCTAAATCGCAGTTGTGGTGCTGTAATAATTTTTTCGCCAGTTTTAGAATAGTTTTGGCAACGAAACGTAACAGCAATAGATACATAAAGAAATGGCGTCGTCCTCATTGCGAATGCTACGAATGCTATTAGGTTTATGTGATTTGCGTGTGCTATGATAGCTTACGTTATCTGGCGAGTGTTACGCTCGTAATTTTTTACGAACGCTAAGAAAAAGCGTTGTCGAACACGGCGGCACTCTTGGCTCCCGCTTCGGCGTCTATTCTTGTGATGGCTATACGCTGTCAGACGCGTTGATTCCCAGTAACTATAGAAACGAGCTTTCATCTTCTATAAACTCACCTGAAACAGTTATGAGCACATAGCGCGTCGAATTTCTGAGATCGCTAGGTGATTCCCGCTCTCGAAGGCCCAACGAGACCCGTCCGCATCAAAGGGGTCATAACAAAATTGTCGCAGTTTCACCGAAAGGCGAAGCATCATTTGCGATAGCAAATTAGTAGAGAGCTATACGGAGTAAGGATAGTAGCTTTATCAGCTGTATAAACTTGGACATGCAGCAGCACCAGCAACGCGCAGAACTGTTGTCGACGCCGTCGGCATTTTGCCCGCGTTCGTACCGAACGCGCGCGGCGTTATTGACTATTGCCGGTGCCTCTAGAGGAACGCGGGTGGCGCTCGAAGAGGCGGACGCTCTCCGCATCGGCTCCGTCAATAATCACCGATTATTGCGGTGCTTCACGCCATTGTCCCAAAATTCTGGACTCATCGTAACCGCCAAGTTCTCTGCTCCACCCGGATACCACCCGTGCCCAGGTGGGCCCATTTTCGGCAACTTCTGCGTGTTTGATCTCCACGACGGCTCCCCGCCGGGCTTGACTTTTCGTTAGGCCTAGCTCCGCATCGCCCGGGTTTTCCCGGCGTGATGGCGGACGCCACCACGGTTACGGGTTATGACCCGACCTCACTTCGGGTCGTGACGATGGAGACCACCTCCTCGGACCAAGCCATGCCCTCGGAGCACGAGTATTTAGCCGACATGGTGAAACTCTGGCAACGGAAGCAATCGCCGGCCGCGGCTCCGCCCAAGGGCCAAGGGTCGCGCGCCGCCACCCTGCCACAGGTGGCTGCCTCCGGCTCGTCCACGCGCCGCTCTCTAGACGGAACGCGCACCGCACCACCTTCCCCGCCGAGGCGTCAACCCAAGTGGCGACCCCGCCATACTCCTCGTCTCTCCCGTGACGACTACATCGTCGTGCTGAAGCCTCGCGCTCCTTTTGAGCTCAAGTCGGTCCTCCCGTCCGATCGTGCCGGCGACGCGATTCGTCCATACCTGGGAGAACACTCGTCCACCTCTTTCCACGTGTGGCCAGTGTGGGACCAAAACGTTCTCGTGTGCAGTGTCACCTCGTTACCTATGGCACAGCGCCTACTTGGGGACATCCAGTTGCCGGTGGGAGACCAGCAGCTCCCTTTTCGGGGCCATGCCAAGGCGTCCGGGGAAGTCTTCCGCGGTGTCATCACCATCAACCCGGCTGAAACCCCACAGCGCATCAAATCAGAACTAGAGTGGTCGCAAGGCGCTATCCTGGCGGTTCGCAAACTCGGTGACTCTACTGCAGCGGTGGTGACCTTCGAAGGCACGAAACTCCCCCGCTTCATCTTCTACCACAGTGTCGTGGCCTACGTGCGGCCGTACAAGAAGACAATCCCGGCCTGTTCCCTCTGCGGCACCATTGGGCATCGACCCTCGGCCTGCCCGCGACCCACTCCCGGTCGCTGTACCCGCTGTGGCACTCAAGTCCAAGTGACTTTGGAAGGCCTAGCTGAACACGAATGTAACACGACATGCCTTCTCTGCTCCGGCCCGCATGAAACCGGCGTTCGGGGATGTCTAGGGAAATATCGGAAACCTACACCACCATCGACCTCGAAGCCACCTGCACCCCAGTCACCGGGCACGCGAGCGGCTTCCCAACCCAAGCCTGGATCACGTCTCCAGACCCCGGGGAACCCACCTCCGACGACCTCAGTGCACTACCCGCCGCTTGTCATGGCGCCACCTCAGGTGAGCAGCTGGGCAGGGATTACTGCTCCTCAGCCTCTCCCTCCCCCCCTCCTTCTCCAGAGCTCTCCGCTCTACGAAAACAGAACGCTCTCTTCAGCGGCAAATCGCAGCTCTCACTAAGCAGGTGGCAACTTTTCAACTGCAACAACAGAAACCGGCAGGACCCCCCACTGCCGCCCCAGTTGTTAAACCCGTCGACCCTCAGCCTAGCCCTCGCGCTACGCCCACCCCGCGTACTCCCCCCGCTGCCCCGGCTTTGTCCACGGCGCCGGCTGCTCAACCAGTTACGGGGGCACCTCAGAGCCCCCTTTCTATAGACCACACCCTGCCACTCGAGGACCATATTACTCGTCTATAAAATGTAGTCCTCTACGAAATTTCCACCATTATTGTACAATACATTGTAGCTGAGGTGGTTCAAGCGGTTCAGGCCAGGGCTCTCACCCAATTCCGCACCAGATAATCTCGCTCGCGCTCGGCCTCCACGAGCAGCAGCTCTGCCCCGCGTCGACGCAAAGTTGCCAGTTCCTCTTTCCCGGCCCTCAACCCGGCTTCCATCCCCCTTCCTGCTCCGCAAGGCCAGGGGCTGGGCATGGAGGATGACCCACAAAATTTTGGATTTTCATCATGGCGACTCCATCTACACATTCACCATCATCTCAATTCCAAATCATCCAGTGGAACTCCAGGGGCTTCGGGAACAGGCGAAAGCACTCGCATCTTCTCCTCTTCTTTCAATCTCGGGGCTCTCTCCCTTCCGTTCTTGCCCAAGAAGAAGGCGGTCCAAACCCTACCCTTTCAGGCTACTGCTCCTAAATAGGCGGCACCACCACCAGTCTCCTCGTTCACAAATCATATACGGCTGTTCAGGTCGATCTAGACCGTGACCTTCCCTATGATTACTGCATGATCTCCGTTCTTCCCCAGAAGAGCGGGGCCCAGTCAATCCATATTCTCAACGTGTACTGTCCCCCGCACCTTCAACGGGTCACTTTCGCGGAACTCTTCTATCGGGCTCTCCAAGCGGCGGCTCGGCAACCCCTTGTGGTGGTTGGAGACTTCAATGCTCCTAGCCCACACGGGGGGTACCACTATGAAAAGGCTCGGGGCCGCAAGCTTAAGGAGCTTATCTCTACTCTCGGCTTCACGCTGCTCACCGACCCAGCGCATCCCACACACCTGGGAAATTCAGTGACATGCGATACCTGCCCGGACCTCTCGCTCACACGAAACATTAGACATGTTACGTGGGAGAACCTCGAAGACACTCTTGACAGTGATCATTTCCTGCTTCGGATTGCCTTCCCGACCCAGAAAATGCGGCAAATCCGGGGCCCAGCCCGCATCACGGACTGGTCAGCTTTTCGCACCACGCCTTTCCCCCTGCTCCCATCCCCGCAGGACTACCAGGCATGGGCATCATATGCCCTCCACACACATCAATCATACACCGGATGCATTTGTACCCCGCAATAGATCCCCACCTCCCCCACCTTTGGGAGGCACGCCACAGCCTTACCAGCCGATGGCCACGATACAAGCTAAATCGTAAGCTTCGCTCACGCATACAGGCGCTTACCGCGGAAGCAGCTGACTGCTCTGCACAGCTTGCGGACACCAATTGGGTCGATACCTGCATGAAGGCAGCAGGTCAGATGAGCTCCAAGAGTACGTGGCTGCTCTTTAGGAGCCTTCTGGATCCTTCCACGACCCGCGGGGAAACACAACGCCAACTTCGTCGCACCTACTATGCCTACCAGGGCCCAACGAGCCAACTCGCGAACGACCTCTGCGACCGCTATCTGTGTCGTACCGTCGACCCCAAGGGCCCGGAGTACGTCTACTCCGGGCTCCCCAACCCCGAACTCGACGCCCCCTTCACGCTTCCCGATCTTCGGGCGGCGCTGGCCAAAATGAAGCGAGGTACTGCCCCAGGCCGGGATGGTATTACGGTCACTCTCCTGGCCAACCTTCCCGACTCAGCATACCTCTCGCTCTTACATTTATCAACACAGTATGGGAGGGAGAACCCCTCCCCGCGGAATGAACCACTTCCGTGGTCACATTCATTCCCAAACCCGGTAAGCCCGTCAGCATTGAGGCATTGCGCCCCATCTCGCTCACCTCCTGTGCCGGCAAACTCATGGACACCATGGTCCGCGACCGTATCTCCGCATATCTGGAAAGGAAAGGCGTCTTTGTTGACTCGATGTTTGGGTTTCGCTCACATCTGTCGGCACAGGACGTCCTTCTCCAACTCCAGCACGACATCATTGTACCTAATACTATGCGCCGCAATGACAAAGCCGTTCTGGTCCTCGATCTGCGAGGCGCCTTCGACAATGTCAAACACAGTAGTATTCTTACCAACCTTAGCACCACGAATTGCGGATCTAGAGCTTTCGGGTACATCTGTGCATTCCTCTCACTTCGCACCGCTTTCATCCGCATCGACTCTGCCGAACACCGTCCGTGCCCACTAGGCACCCGGGGTACACCACAGGGAGCGGTCCTCTCACCGCTCCTCTTCAATCTAGCCATGCTCCAACTTCCTGCGCTCCTCGCCCAGGTAGAGGACACACACCACGCTCTATACGCAGATGATATTACCATCTGGACCAACTCGGGCTCCCCCGCACAATTTGAAGACCGCATGCAGCGCGCGGCTCTTATTGTGGACACCTATGCCTCATCATGTGGCCTGGAATGTTCCCCTACCAAATCATCTCTTCTCTCAATCTCACCTCTACCGCCCCCTCAGATATATCTCCCGTCTGGCCCGATACAGGTCGTCTCAGAAATTCGCATATTAGGCCTCCACATCTCCTCGACTCTCAACCCTGGTTCTACCATTGCCCGTCTTCGACGCACTAGCGAGCAGGTTAGCCGTATGATTCGGCGGGTCTCCACCAAACGTGGCGGCCTCCGCGGCTGGCACTCCCTCCGCTTGGCTCAAGCGTTTGTGACCAGCAAAGTCCTTTACGCCACTCCCTACCTACGCTTGCGTCGCCACCACGAGAACCAGCTGGACGCACTGCTCCACTCGGTTCACAAGCGAACACTAGACCTTCCCATTGCTACCTCCAATCGCCGCTTTGCGGCCTTGGGAGTACACAACTCGTATGACGAGTTGCGGGAGGCCCATCTCGTCAACCAAGTCAATCGCCTGTCCCACACGACTCCTGGGCGCCGCCTTCTGGATAGGCTCTCACTGAACCCGATCTCTACCCCACTTCCCCCTGCTTCCGTCCCGGAGCTATGGCGGCACAAACTTTGGGTTGAACCTCTTCCTCGCAACATGGATCCCGCTCAACACACAGGCAGACGCCTAGCCCGAGCACACTCTCTTCACACTCGGTACTCCAATTCTCCTGGCGTCATTCTATGTAGATGTCTCGGGACCAACTCCCTCCGGACACTTTACGGCCGCAGTGATCTCCGAGGGCCACCACATTGATGGCCTCTCTTTCCGCTCGCCGGACACAACACAGGCCGAAGAGGTGGCCATCGCTTTGGCCGCCTCTCACCCGACCCCAGGGGTCATTATCACGCACTCGCGCTACGCCTGTTCCCGATGCCTTCAGGGTACCATAGCTCCTCTGGCCGCTCATCTTCTTCGGGCGGCCTCATGGCGCTTTGAGCCTCACTCCATCCGCATCATATGGTCTCCTGGCCACGCGGGTCTCCCCGGTAACGAAGCGGCGCATGCCGCTGCCTGCGTCTCTCCCTCCCGGGCCCTTACCACCTCCGACTCTGCGTCTACCCCAGACACCTCAGCTCTTACGCAGTACCGCACAATTCTAGAGCATTATCGCAGCTCACGCCGCCTTTACCCAGACCCTGCACGGGGCCTCTCTAAAGCGGATGAAAGACTTCTGAGACGCTTGCAGACTAACACCTTCTTGTGTCCTGCGGCCGCCCAGCATTTCATGCCGGGTATACACGGCTACTGTGTGCATTGTGGAGTCCTGGCCGACACCTATCACATGATGGCAGTATGCCCATCCATACTCCTTCCTTTTTCATCCCCCTTCCCCTATACCTTAAGAGAGGCTTGGGAGGAGTTCCTGCTTGGCTGCTCTACCCTGGACGCTCAACGCTCCCTGGTGGCCCGCGCCCGAGCGGCGATCATTTCCAGTGGACTTCCGGAATAGGGAGACCACCCAAGCGCTTCTGTAGAGCAACTCTCTGTAATTTTCTGATTAAATGTTTCTCCACCACCACCACCACCTGTATGCAGAAATTATTATCATCAACAATGGCTCGAGCGTCGTCGTCTTCTTTCGCACCTGGCTCGTTGGCGACCCTCGGGGCAACCGCGCGAACGCGCTCGTGCTACTGCTCCCGCGTTCCTGGTCGTCGTCCTCTTCGACAGCTAGCTCCGTCGTCACTCATGATTCCAGCGTAGAATTTCACTTCTCTTCTTTCGTCGTAATGGGGAGACCGCGTTTACGGGAGTATGATCCAGTGCTTAACGGGGTATGAGCCATTTATTGTCTTACGTGAGGGACAGATTCAATTTTGCAGCAATTTGATTTTGAAGAATCGCAAGTGGCAATGCGACAACGGCGTTATGGACTACGCAGTGACCCAACTTGGCGGGAAACATTTAGAGTCCCGGCCATACAGAAAAATGAAGCAGTCCTATGGCGCCCTGCAAGACAAGGGGCAGTGGGAGCGAAGACAATAAAGAAGTGAAATAGAAAAAAATGGAGTCTCTGTTTTGCAAATACTAAGTGCAGTTTTATTACATAAGATAGTACCCTAAATGTGCATGAAGTTCCCAAAGAATGTTAATTGTACTAATATGCAATTTCGTTCTTTGTTCAAGCAACTTACATTTTTTCCTTGTGCATCTCAGCATCTCTGTCGCCACTGCCTAGCCGTAGCTTTTCAAGGAGCGATGTAAATATGTACCAAAAGCACCGTTTCCTTTTTGTCGCTTAGTGCGCTTTTGTGTGTGTATGTGAAGGCGTATATATATGTGAAGGTGTATGTATAAGCGTGAGAGTGTGTGTACACTTTCGAATCTGTGCGTGCGTGTGCTCTTGAGTGCAACCACTGCGTTTAGTTGGTGTGGCGTCTGGTCGATCGCCCAACTTCTTCCTTCTTTAGTTGTTGTTGTTGCCTCTCTAGTTCTCGTGGCTGTGCGTCTCTCACTTTGATCTCTTCTTTCCTTACTTTCTTTTTCTGTTTGTGAACTGCGATCGAATAATACTACGAGTGGTAGAAACAATAAAGAAATCTTCAGGGTCGTTGCGGTAGGCTGTATCCCCTCATAAGCTGGCCTTTCTTTCATTTCGCGCGTCGCTAGTGCTGCTATACAATACTGCTTCGTCCCTCGTTCGCCTGGCCACTGTGGCCACAAAAAGCTGAGGGAAGAAAGGCACCAAAGAAAACTGAAGGGCCCGGCTGCACTGGAAAAGCAAGGCGAGCGCTCACACGAAAGCCCGGCTCGTTTCGTCGTCCAGATTGAAGTTGCCCGCCTGGCGGGAAATTAGCTGCCCCGTGGCTTTCCTTTACGGCCTGGGCGGCCGCGCTCCAATCGCCAACTGCTCCTTTTAAGAAAGGCGCCGGACTGTTCAATGTGCGCTTTCTCCGGCGTGTTTCTTCTGTGGTGGTGCTCTTAAAGCTCAACTTTGCCATCCTGCCGCCACTTTCCTTATTTTGGAGCGCAGCCAATAGCCCGTAGCCAGTGCTAACCGAGCAAGCTGAAATTATAGAGCTTAAAGCTGGAAACTCGAACTACCATATTTCTTAACAAAGACAAACAGCTGGAGACCGAATAAATTTCTTTTTGTGTTGAACAGATTTTAATTTTAGTTCTCGAATTTATTGAGTAGGGAATATGCCTTTCTTTTCCCAATTTATTGAGGAGTTCATGCTGCAGTTACGGTACAGAATAGATTTTTATAGTAGGCTTCTCTGGAAAAATTAATGTGATGTTTTTAAGGGCACCTAGTTACGTTAAATCACTCAATAGAGTGATAATGCAGAAAATTATATTGAAAACATGGACCATTAGGCGCGACGGTCCCGGCGAAGCTACTTTGGAGAACTACAATTCCCCCTTCAACATATGTATTCAGACATTACGCGCTTGCAATTCTTCGCTCTTATTTCAGTCGTATAATTTTCACTTTTGATTTGCAGCATCAGGAAAAAAAACATTTGACAACTTATTTTTGAGTACACGATGTGAAACAGCAAACAAACAGCACGCAATATGAAGAAAGGGACACGAAAAAAATCACCAGCCCTTCCCCCGCCGAGAGAACGGGGTTTATCGAGGCTTGTGTGTGTATGTGACCTTCGTGATGATTTTCTTTCTTTCGCTCTCTTTCTTTCTCTGTGTTTATCTCCCTTTCTTTCTATCTCTTTCTCTCGCTCTCTTTTTCCTTTATTTGTCGCTTATAATGTTTCGCTTAAAAACGTGCTGTTAATTCTTGAAGCGAGCTTTTCTTTGGGTTTATCGAGGCTTGTGCGTATGTGACCTTCGTGATGATTTTCTTGTTCGCTGCCACCAGCCCACACCATGGGGATGGTTTACGGCCGCGGTGGTACACGAAGGCAAAACAGTTACGGCCTTTTCGGAGGAAGTTGGCGGCATCCGATTCTCGCTCTCAAACCATCATTACCGACTCGCGAGGGGCCTGTCGGAACTACGAACAGGGTCAGATACCTCCTGCCTATCGCGTCCTCAATCTAGCTGCCGACCGGGGACCCCGACCCAGATACGTCGTTTGGGCTCCTGCTCACATGGGATTAGAGGAAATGAGGCAGCGGATCTGCCGCCGCGCGCTTTCTTCTTTTTCTCTGACCCGCCGATCGACTCCACCCCAAACCCAATTACTCGTATACAGAAATTACAGCTTATTATCAATCCGGCCACGAACTCTACCCCCGCCCGTGTAGAGGCCTCAAAAAGGAGAAGCGTCTCCTGCTCGTCTCTTCACGAACACTTTGCCGGCGCTCTTAAACATTCGATCCGGCCCTTACTGGAGCCTGCCCGCACTGTGCGCGAGAGTCTTCGGACCTCTACCACATGGTGTGGGCTTGCCCATCCACCCTGTTCCCCTTACCAACCCTACCGAGAGGACTGGAGCGAACGAAGGCCCTGGCTAAGCGCGCCCAGGCGGCGGCTACTGCACTGACTGGGTCCCGTACTAGGACTCCACCTAGTGTTTGTAAGGGGCGCCTCTCAGGGTCGTCCCAGCAGTTTTTCGTACAAATAAAAGTTTTTCACCACCACCACCCAGGGCTGCAGAATAGGGTCTCTTTCCTCTTTACATCACCATAATGTAGAGCAAACGCGCCTTTCCGACGCGCGAGAGCGTGGGAGGGGGGGAGGGGGGGGGGTGGAGGCGTCGTGCTGCGGCACGAATTTTCGGCAACGTCGCTGCGCCCTTTGCAATTTGAGATATACTCTTGCATAGTAATATGACATTTTTTATTGAAGTATTCCACGCTGCCATGAGAGGTGCGTGGTCGGTTGAGTGTGCGTATTCGAAGACGCATCGTGTTCCTTAATGATGTACTCCTCTGACTTTGGGAGCAGCGTGATCTTATGGCGAGGCGTCAGCGTCTTGACGACGACGACAATGTTGCGCCTCGGCTGCTCTGAACGTTCGAGCTGAGCGCCAGAGTAGAACGGCGACAAGACGGCAAGAACAGCGGCAAGAGCAAGAGCGTCTGTGATAGTGCATAAATAAATGTGGGCAACCAATCGCCATCACGTCTTCCCACAATCTCTTTTCTTTAGAGAAGTCAGGATCAGATAAAATACTATTACTTTAACAACGTGCTGGCGCAGCCAATGCTGTCTTTCCTATATTCCTGTTCCCAGCGTAGGGTAGCAAACGCGATAGCAGGTTCACCTCACTGCCTTTTTCTTTACCTATTTCATCAATCAATCAATCAATCAATCAGTCAATCAATCAATCTATCTATCTGTCAAGCTATCTCTATCTGTCTGTTTGTTTGTCTGTCTGTGGGTCTGTCTATATATATATATATATATATATATATATATATATATATATATATATATATATATATATATATATATATATATATATGGTCTGTCTGTTTATTTGTTGCACACAAGCAAACAATCCCTCAGGCCTGTCAATTGGCCGATCCCAAAGGCAGTAGACTAGGCAGTACACAGTTACCATCACTACGAGGCCAACAGAACAGGATCCTCACACCAGCTGGCTCACGCCGGTCAAATAAATCTTCTACTCCCTCCGAACATCGACTCTGACTCTCGTTGCTAAACCTGCCCTATTTCGTTGCTGCACTTGCCCGTTTTTTGCGTTTTCTGACCAATCACATTGGCTCATACATAAAAATAAAAGTGAGTGTCGGCGAGCCTGGCAGTCTTATCTGAAGATGCAAGCGTGAACACAAGGGAAGCACAGCAGACACAACAGTCCCCCTTTTGACGGCCAAGTAAATAGCGGAGTTTCGCTTACACTTACACCAATCTGATGCTGTTTAAGTGCGTAAGCCTATTTGGCCTGCAATTATTGGTTAACGGAATTCACTGTATTTTGAGAGCACTATTTGTGAACAGCTATTTTCAACCTAAAGGACCACCTTACGGGACCTGGCGAGGGACCTTTTTAGCTCTTCCTGTAAAGTTAGCACCTTCACCCATATTATACGCTTGCAGTGGTGCACGCTTTACAGGCAGCAGTAAAGTCAAAACCTCTTCTAGACATGCAAGGTGCATGTAAGCATCGTGACACACACGCATGCACGCACACACGCGCGCGCATGCGCGCAGGGAAGAGGGTCAGCCCCCAACCAAAGCACAAGTTCAAAGCAGTTATGCTCAAGTTCATCTCTTCGCTGTCACATTTTACGACCTTTTTATTTAGGTCAGCTTCCATATGCCCGGTTATTTACATTTGTATTACAATAGAAAAACATCGTGCAGCGTCGCGCAGTGTGAAACCGTACGTCTCATGCAATGCGCAGTCTTTTCAAGAACTCATTCTCGTTAATTCTATTTCGCGCTCTATAAGCGCAATCCACGTAAAGTGGCGCAATTACGCCTCTTCACATGGAAAACTAGCAGGTTCATGGAAGCCTGTTATTTCGTTGTTCGTAGCAATTTAGGCCAACGGAATGAGTAGTACGCCGTTCTCGATCTCGAAGAGATACTCAAAGAACAAAACAAGAGCCGCAGTGGTTCCTCGCGGAGATGCGAACTGTTACTCAGTACGAGAAGGCGCACGCATGTCGATCGCGTTACCGCTGATCATCGCTCATGACGAGTCGGCAACGATATGAACGAATATGGAAGTTAGACTGTACATCAGCGCCGACGAGTATAGGTGAAGGGCGGGGAGAACCAGCTCAGCAGTATTAGACACGGCAAGAATGAAATCCGAGCAACAGAAACATCGTGACGCCATCCGCTGGTGGAAGAAATGAATGGCAGAAAGCGAAGGCTAGCAGTGTCGCGAGTTAGATGCATTTACAAATTGGATGGCGCCGTCTGTATCTGTCTGGCAAGCGGGCGTCACGTTTGTAGTCGTCGGAAGCGCCCCGCTGAACGCTGCATATGGGCATGCACAGTCACGAAAGGCGCCAGAGAGAACCGAAACACTCCATGATGTGCTCGGTCGTGCGTTCCTTCCAATGCTTGTTTCTCTGTCACAAAGCGAAGGCGTCATCGCGGTGTTTACTACGGCTCCGGTGATCTTTGCGCCGCTTATTGTTTAGCCCGCTTGCAACGCCGCAGCAAGGGACTGGCTGTGGGCTGCTGTTGCATTCAAACATATATACCATGTCTCACTTGCATCACTTCTCTTGTGAGAGACTGGCTTGGCTTTTGTTTACAGGCCCGCTGTCAAGTTCTCGCGCTCATTTTTTTTTGGCTCGGGATTGCGTGTCGCTCTCACACCACGCCCATTTGGCATATAGGCTCGAGTTCTCCGGATGCCTGCGTCTCACAGCGAAAAAAAAACTCGCCATGCAAGGCTAGGCTTAAAAATTGCATGGCGCCGCTATACTCCGTTTTCCTGTAGCTGCAATGTCGACTTTGAATAAAGACATCAATAATACGCACCTTACTGTAAGTATTGTAGAGGTGGCACGCAAAACACAGCTTTCTCTAGGGCTTTCCGAAATACAGGGTGATCATTTTTAGGTTTTAGGGAATTTTTTAAAATAGCCTCTTGCAGATAACATAATTCTAGCCATTGAGTCGGATTATTCAGAGGCGGACATTACTTGCGCGAGAAATCGAAACACATATATATTCAACTAATTATTGAAAATTACCTAATTATGTTCTGAATTAATGACTTTACGTCGCATATACGGAGCGTAACAAACTTGCCGTGAAAATGTACTGTTGTTCCCTCTTACTTTTTTACCAAAACGCTCTTTTATGCACTGAAGCACAAAAGTAACTGGAACTCCCATGTATTTTGTTCCAGACTATGAGAAATAATATCTCTAAGCTGGTGTCATCCTGGAAATTCATCTCAAGTGGATACGTCTTGCAAGCTCACCGGCTACAATTCGTAAATTGCAATGTGTGCCGCAGAGTAATGAATTAGAAATGGAATTAGAGACTTTTTGTGAACTAGTTGAATATGTGTTTCCATTTATCGTGCTAGTTATGTCCTTATCTTCAAATAATCAAGCTCGAGGACAAGAATTATGCGCACAAGAACGTAATGACCACTCTGTATGTGAGGCATTAGAGGACGGCAAGGCTTGCCAACCCTCTTGGGGCGACCTTATATGCACGTCTAAGCACAGCGCTTCAACGTTTGCACGCACGAAGGTTCCACACCCCAATTTTAAGACAGAAGACGTATAGTTGCCTACCACAAAATACTGGAAAGAAATCTGTTGCTATTGCCTACGGGAGCTGCGAATATATGAAGGTTAAGAAAGCATGGCAAGTACAGTTATTACATAGATTTGTATTTTTGTCTTTACGTCGTCCTTTCCGCTTCAAACGGCTTTGTGACTTCAGAAATTATTCATTTTGAGCAAAATATTTTGTTCCAAATTCGGCCGTTCGCAATAATTTTGCACGTATGCAGAAGCCTATAGTTTTCATGTGTTTATAAAACGGGATACTTGAATATTTATACAGATAAAGCGTAATAAATACCTCTACAAGAACATCCGAAGCCATAAGCAGAAAATTTACACAAATACGTGTACCATCCAACCATTCAACAAAGTTCCATTGCTGCTGAACGATAGAAGTCCCAAAGTTCCCTCTAGCAGTTTTTGTAGTGCACTTTATGATTTAGACACGTCATCGGTGGTCCAAATGCACATGGCAGCATAAATATGCAACAACTGCTTGAAAATAATATTTGATTCATATAAGTCTGCGTCAGGCCTCATATCAACAGTCACTTTTACAACGGTGTTGGTAGCTCCTCGCTATAGTGATCATTCCGTCACCCACAGCTTCGCCGCGCTGGGGGAGAGAGAGCTGAAAGAGAGTGAATTCAGAGTATAAAAATTATGCGTGGCTCTCCGACTGCAAACACCAGAGACCCGCGGAGCGGGCGAAAGTCTAGTAATTAGTGGTAAACCACACATTTATTTTCCTGGCGGTCAGTATTTCTTCGCGATGTTCTGCGTAGTATAGCGATGAATTCAACCGGCCACGTTCACGAGCCTCCGAATCTTCATTTCTTCGCCTACGTGAACCTCTCGGCTTCCCTCAATCTAAACTCGCGATGTTCTCTTCTGCGACGCTTGCTTTCAGCTTCCCTAGCTCTCGCTTCAGTCTTTCGGAAGCGAGTGAGAAAGATTGTGGCTGTGAAGAGGAAGAGGCGTTACTTTCTGCGTGGAAGCGACGAGTGTCCAGTTCTCCGGTAGAAACCGGCCTAGCCCCCGCCAGTGGTATCGGCTGCAGTCACGAACACCGGGCGCTTTCGGCACGAACGCGGTGAAACGCGGTCGGCGTCGGCAGCAGCTCTACGCGTCCCACTGCCACCTGCCTCATTCCTCCCCTCCACCTCGCATCCACTATGCTGCGCGATGCTGTTGGAGAATTGCGTCGGAGATTCTATAAATAAAGCACTGCCTAAAGAAGAACCTGAATTTATGCTGGAGACCGCAGTGTCCATGGAAAATGTGTCGTCGTGTGCGTCACCTTTCTTTAACTTCGATGGACCTGGCCACCGCAATTGAGGACAAAAAAAAAAAAGCCGGATTCGCAGATTTTGCCCGGTGGTTTATAGAACATTAGTTAAAAACAATATGCCACATTATAAACAGGACTGAGTGCTGTTGTTTCCTATACTTTGTACATGTGATGAAGTACCATATTTGGCCAGAATCCGCATTACCGCTTTGTACAAGTTTGCAGGTTGAGTGGAAAGGCATGCATGTGGCATTAGAGCGCTTAATTTGGCTCCGACAGCGCTATCTTTCGTCTTGTTAAAACTTCTTAAGGTGCGCCATTTGCATAATATTGTCTTTCTAGCATTGTTTGGAAACAACTTCAACAGACGAGGAGGAAAGGACTTGATTGTGCGGCCGCCGCGTGCTACGGAACGAGTGAAATTTAGGAGATGTCAATACATACGAGGTCGTGGAAGAACCACTGTGTAGCTTTCCGGCGCAGCAGCAACTACAGTATGCGGAAATTTCTCTTGGCAGCGCAAGCATGCGACGCGCGTCATCAGTTGCGGTGTGTGAGCGTGTTATGGACTACATTGTCCGTAAACGTTTTACAGCGGAAGCTGTTATGGGCTCATTCCTATAGCCGTTTCGGTTGGCGATGGTATCCGCCGCCGCCGGTATCCGTAGCAGCTATCGCCGGAAATGAGAAAGAAAAATTCACCAGCACTTCCCCTGTCGAGAAAATGGGGTTGAGCGAAGCTTGTCGTGTGTGTACTTGACCCGTAGTTACGAGGCGTGCACCACCGTTGTCGGCTTGCTGGAGGGCAAGACGACGCTGTCGCAGGCGTTCCGCTTCGTTTGCCCTGACGTTTGGCTCTCAACATCGCGCTCCCGCAACTCGGCGTCCGCGGCTCTTCTCTGACGTTTCGCCTGGGATTTCAGAAGCCCTCAGGCTAGAATCAGCACGTCGACAACGAGCCCTTTCTCGAGCGAGTTTGCGGCGCCGTTGCTCAAACGCAGCCTGCTCCTCGGCGGAACGCACCACGCGCCGCCTTCCCATCCGGTGCCGAAAATTATCTGAGGCGAGGAAAGCCCGGCGGAGCGCGCGCCAATCCCCTTTCCTTCACTGTCTCTCCCCGCGACACACCAAACGACCCTGATTGATTGCGCGCGTCACGTTCACCGCCCATGCACACCGTACAGATGCTAAACGAGCGGAGCTGAAATGCGCAACCGCAGTATGAACCACACGTGATTTCTTTCTTTCCTTATCTGTTACTTTCTTTTACGGAGGAGCTGTTAGAACCTGACTTCAGACGAGAAAACGATCGTCAGACGGTGCTACTGCGCCTCCCCACAGCGCCCCCAGTGTGGAAATGTTAAGCAGCGCGTTCGTGCCGTGGCGCAGTCTCCGCTTTGTTTAGATTGTTTCGTCCGCGCTTTCCTTCGCTGCTCGTGCTCACGGCGCTCCGTTTTCGAAGGCGGCAGATCGCCTGCTTTCGGAACAGCGATGCAAAGATTATAATGCGGTTTCAAGAAGGTTTCCGACGCTCACAGCTTTTTTTTTTTTTTCATGACGGCAACCTCAAGAAAGGGGAGCGTCTGCTTCCACAGTATGGTGTTGAACATATTATCGACGGTGATGTGACAATAGTCAAGTGCGTGTCGCAGGTGTCCGAGAAGATCGTATACGACGTCGATTTAGAGGTATACACCGAGTTAAGCAATTTAGTCATTTTTATTTCTCTATGATTCAGTCACAAAGCGGTCATGCATGCTTGCAGAGATGTGCAGAGACGGTGACGATTGCCATTGGTTTTGTCAGTAGCTGGGCGCGCACGCACGGCTGCTCACATTTTGGCTCCCAAGGAGTGCCATCAGCACTGTGAGCACGGAAAGAACACATGCATTAGGCACCAATGAGCTTGGCACTATACCAATGAGAATTACCTTGGGACCAGCAGCACAAAAAGCATTAGCGATACACGCCTTATCAAAGGAAATCTATAGTTTCGCGTAGGTACGAATGCCTCCGCCGCAGCTAAAGTAAGCTCGCACCGATGGCCGGCTACTAGACAAAACGGAAATTCTTGGCAAGAAGAGTGAAGCAGGAAGAATGAGCAAGGTGGCAATTATCTTAAAGCATGCTTGCATATTGTGAACCTAGAAAGCATCGCCACGCAACAAACAAATCGTGGACATCTTGAGCGGCTGATTTCCGATATTCCGCTTTTCCCGACGCACGCGACAACTGCGGCTTGCAATAAGTACGGATTGCCGCCACACAAAAGTCAAGTAGCACGCGGCCTCTTTCGTTACCTGCACAACTAGTAATTGAAGTTGCAGCGTTTGGAAAAGGGAAACAGTTTTCTTGAGCTCGTCCTTGCCGATCGCGAGTGAACGAATAGTACCATCAAATAAATTCGAGGGTATAGCGTGCGAAACCACGATATCATTATGAGGCATGCTGTAATGGGGGTTCTCAGGAAAAAGTTGTCGCAGTTTCACCTGAAAAGCGAAGCATCAATTGCGATAGCAAATTTGAAGAGAGCTATACGGAGTAATGATAGCAGCTTTATCAGCTGTATAAACTTGGACATGCAGCAGCACCGGCAACACGCAGAACTGTTGTCGACGCCGCCGGCGTTTTGCCCGCGTTCGCTCAAAATGCGTGCGGCGTTGGTGACTGTTGCCGGAGCCTCTTATATAAATAGGCACTTGGTGCCGCAGCTAAACGTCGCCTTCCTTCCCTGCCCCTCCCCCCCCCTCCCCCACAGCCTTTCGCGCGTCGGAAGAAGGTACGTTTACTCTACATATATGGTGATTGTAGAGGAGGAAAGAGACGCCTACTTCTGCAGCCCTTAAGGTAGGTCACCACCTTCGAAAACCGATTTTTTGAAAAAACATGGATTTTTTTAAATTAATATTTTTAGATTCCCTGTCTATTTAAGAATATTTAGCAAAAAGAATTATTTTGATAGCTCAAGCGGTTCAAAAGTTCTGGCGATTTTTCCAACCCCTCCTAGATGCGTCCGAAACCGAAACTGAAGGTTTCTGATACCACGGAGTCTGTTACCTCATCATAAATGTCTCTCAGAATGCATATTACGTCGTTTTAGTATGCTTTAGTTCATTTTCAAGTGCAAGTCATTTTCTGAGTTCATTAAAAAATGCCACTAGTGGGCTACGGGGCGATACAGCACACTCTGTTTACTGTGCGCGCGTTCGCGTGGCGTTTGCGTCTGTGTCGCGTGTGCTTTTTCGTGCGCTTTTTGAACATCGTGGATTTAGCGCTATCCACTCAAGAATAAAGTCTGTGTACTCTATGAAGTATGAAAAACACGGCCACTACACGACGATGGCATGCCGACCAGTGTCTGCTGCTGTGTGAGGAAGGCCGCGCACAACTCAGGTGGAGACGCAAAGCAGGCAAGAAAAAAAAATCCGTGCATCAGCTCGCTCAAAAGGATACCGTGCCGCTTCCAAGGAGGGCCCAAGCTATGAGTCTGGTGGATTTTAGGCATTTCTGATGTTTTTTATTACATAAACATTCATTTGAAATCTTTAAACCCTTTTTTCTCAAAACGTGTTTTTTTGCTTTGTGCAGTTGCGCGAACAGTGATAACTCTCCGTGTAATAAATATTTTCGCATAAAATTTTGTGTGCTGTTTTGTTATACATAGAGCTGTGCATTCAAGCAGAATTTATGAAAACGAGCAGTAACTTTTTATACTATGGGCAATTGCGTAAAAAAAAAACCTCCCGGATATCATCTTTATTAGTTTTTTTATGATAACGCGCCTCAGCTTTGAGATACGGTGATGATGGTGCTTAGATGCACAGACTGTTGTCCTCACTACATACCTGCCAAGTCGCATTTGAATCGCATCGACCATATTTCACTTATGACTGTTGGCGCAACATGCATATTTCGGCACATTTTGATTTTTATAAAAAAAAGAATTGTAATTTTCTGCAATTTTCTGATTTTAAACATTCAAAATAACTAAGCTTTACACACCAAAAGTGCAGTTGTAACTTTCGGACCGTTACTGTGAAATTTTTTCGCGAAGGTGGTGACCTACCTTAAGGGAGCACAGCGCAGAACGCGCGTTTGTTCTCCGCCGTGCGTTCACTCCCCGTGAAAGCGCGCGTCCCTCGCGCTCTTTCACTCGCACATACAGCGTTCGGCGGCGCGCGGCGACGATTTCATCTCCATTGACATCATACGGAACCTCACGGCGACGGCGACGCCGACGGCAGAAATCTGCTTTTGAGTGTCCATATAATTGCTATCGCAATAATAATTTTGACTACCGGGGCCGTTCTTTACGTGCACAAAAATCAAAGTACACTTTAACAAGGGTGTTCTTGCCTTTCTCCCCCATCGAAATGTGGCCGCTGTAGCCCGGAATTGAGCTTGCGTCCTCGAGCTTAGCGGCGCAACACTTATGCATTTACCGCTAAGCCATAGCCTCCTATAGGAGGCTATGGCTAAGCTAACACGGTGGATGTCACTGTACAATTCAAATACTCGACACGACTAAACAAATGGCCGTGCGCTAAATACAGGCAAATTACTATTGTGTTTTTATCGAGCGTCCGTGATATTGCACGCGAATGCGAAAGGTTGTGACTTACTTGAATCGGTGCACTGCAGTTATCCATGCTTACCGTCTCTTCCTCGTACCACCGCCCCGGAAATCTGTAGAACTTCACGAGCGGCTTTCGACCTTTCGTGTTTTCGAGGCTGTTGTGGCAATCAACAACACAGCAGTATTGCGTGCCACCTTTCCTGGTTGATGAGGTCGCGCTCGCCATCGCGAAAATAACGCACACGAGCGCTCGCACCGTACTGAACACGGGCGCGCGCTGGCCCAGCGACGACCTTCGAAACTTTCATCCGTCCGCTGGGGGAGCATTCGGCGCTGGTGCCGCGCGAGAAAACTTTAGGTTGCCTCGTCTATAATGATCATTCCGTCGTCCGCAGCTTCGACGAGCAGTGGCAGCTCGCGCCGAGCTCACGCATGCACAGCGGATGTGAGGTGGAGAGGAAGAGTGAGGTAGGTGGAAGTGTGACGGGGCTTAGCGGGAGAGAGGGAGCGGCGTGGCAAGGATAGGTGTAGCACAGTGGAGGAGGAGCGGCGCGGTGGGCACAGGTAGTGTGACGTCATTCTTCTCCGGTAAAGCCCGCGCTCTCACTTGGCGGTCCTCTTTCTCGCAATCGAAAAAGAAGTGAGGTGGCATTTGCTTAGCAATGGCGAATACTACCGTCAGGACTCCCGAGGAAGAAGCCGTTCTACTAGAGCGCCGTCGAAAAGCTGATCGTGAACGGAAGCATCGATAGAGATCTGTTCCTGAAGCGAGAGCTCGGGAAGCTGAAACCAAGCGTCGCAGAAGAGAAGATCCCGAGTTTAGATTGAGGGAAGCCGCGAGTTCGCTTAGGCGAAAAACGTTTAGCACTCTCAATCTGCACTGGCATGTCAAAAATACTATGCGTGGCTCTGCTATCGCAAACACCAGAGACCAGCGAATATGGGGGAATTCGCTGGCCCAGCAAAAGTTAGACTAAGTGTGTGGTTTGCCACTACTTTACTAGGCTTCCCCCAACTTCTGTGGTCTATGGTGTTTGCGATAGCAGAGCCATGCGTAATTTTTTTCTTGTAATGTGGAGCAAGTTTACCGCAAGACATGCACTAGACTTGATGGGACGCTCATGTGTGACCCGCCATGGTTGCTTAGCGATTATAGTGTTGGGCTGCTAAGCACGAGGTCGTGGGATCGAATCCCGGCTCCGGCTGCCGCATTTCGATGGGGCGAAATAGAGAAAGCACCTTTGTACTCAGATTTAGGTGCACGTTAAAGAATGCCAGGTGGTCAAAATTAATCCGGAGTCTTCCACCACGGCATGCCTCGTAATCAGATGGTGCTTTTGGCACATCTACATAGTTTACCGCTCATGTTACACGTTAGAAGACAGCATATTCCGGACATCCTGAGCGAACAAGCTCTTGGGACAATCTCCATGACGGACGGTTTCAGACAAGATTCAGAAATGGCACCACCTGCAAGTGTATAATGCTAACATCAATGAGGGATACAAATAAGGCCATCTTTAGGTTCATAGTGATTCGCATGAGCTCGCTTCTTTAGATGTATACCTTAAACAAAGCGCTGTTTAGAGTATCTAAGTGGTGCGCCTTATTTCATGCAATCGGCAACTTAAACGCCTCTCAGGCGTGTCCGAGTGCGGATAAACTCCCTCCGGTAAAGTTCTTCTGGCCCATTTTTTTCAAGCCTGCCGTAATGTATGGTGCGTATCAATAAACTACTAAGGAACATAAAAAAGCCGGCAGATTCCACGCCCTGTGGGAATCGATGTTATGCGAAGCAATGTGCGCGGCGCCTACCAGGTTAACGAAACGACTATGAGAGCACCATGACGTAGGAGGCTTTTTCATGACCTACATGACACGCATGTCTTGACATTCACGTCATGACTCCTCAGGAGTCCCTTTAGCAACGCCAAAGAGACCTTAAGGCAAAAGCCGTAGCCATGCTCATGACTTCAACCATCGACATTTATTTAGCCTTTTCCTTCACTTAGTACCACATCCAAACCCATTCCAATGGTTTTTGAGCGGCAATCTTTTTTCGCTGAGTCATTGTCATTTTAGATTAGTCATGCTCATGAGTTCTACCATTATCCTTTAATGTTTCTTTCACTTAGTGCCCACGTCAGAACCCATTTGAGTGGTTTTTTAGTGCTAATCTTTTTCGCTGAGACAATGTCATTTATGATGCATCATGAATTCTAGCATCATCCTATAGTGTTGCGTTCACTTAGTACCCACGTCCGAACCGCTTTCAGTGGTTTTGGAATGTTAATGTTCTTTCCCTGGGTCATTTTAGGCGGCTGTTTAAGGCCCAATATTACACGAATGTCATGACATTCATGCCATCACCTATCATTTAATTTCGTCATACACTGTTGTCACACTATGCCAGTTTTGGTATACATACCAAGTTAACGAGACAACCATGAGAGCACCAAGACGTAGGTGGCTAGATAGATAGATAGATACTGTGAAAGTGGCAAATGGTCGCCAAGAAATGCTTCGCATTTAATAAATCTTCTTGCCAAGGCGGGATTCGAACTCGCGTACCCACGGTACCAAGGCGAGTGTCGTAACCACTAGACTATACAGCCGCGCTTCCAGAACATGCATTTATGCGAACCGTATGATTGCGTTCGGGCGTCGTCGTCTTCGTCCACAGTTGGCACGTTCGTACGCTCGATCTCTGCGAGGTGAACAGGTTTTGCGCGCTATGAGAGCGAGAGAGAGAGAGAGAGAGACGCATTCACGGAGTGGGTCTCCTGCTGATACGCGATGTCGGCTTTGGAACGCGGTGTCAGTGTTGCAAGCTGCGCTATGCAACGCGCAGTGACGGCCGTAAGTCCAAGACACGCGAAAAGAAATTATCATCATCAGCATGAGTAACAGGGTGAAAAGTACGCGCGCCCTTCCGGAAAATGCTGGGCGGTCGCCCAGCTTCGCAGTTTCAAGGGTTGCGCGGCCAAGTGCAAGGTTAAGCGCTTAATTTTTTTTAAATGCGAAGTATTTCTTGACGAACATTTCCCACTTTGACAGTATCTATCTATCTATCTATCTATCTATCTATCTATCTATCTATCTATCTATCTATCCATCTATCTATCTATAGTCGGATACAACTTTAGAAGACAGCGGCATTTGTCCCTTAAAGGCGGATGGACACGAGCCGGCACCAATAGGCGCGCACTTTAGGTGACGTCATGAGCCGGACGGCCGGTGTCCCCGCCGACGGAGAACATGCCTAACATGGCCGCCCTCGCTTCGAACTGGGCCGAGTCGCGTCAGCTCTGTGCGTCTCCCTTCGTCAGAGTGAATTCGAATTGTTTGTGGTGGTCTGTCATGCCGGAAATATTATTGTGAGCTTACGATGCACAATTTGTGCCGCGTGCGTTTGTTCTGAGCCTTGAGCCGGCGAAGAAAGATTGCAGCGAACATCGGTGGCGCTGCCCTGCGCTTCGTGTGGAAACAAGATCCCGCGGCGGCATACCGCTGCAAACAAACATCGTACGTGTTTGTTCCGTGGTGTTTTGTTTTGCTCCTAAGTGAAGTTACGACGAGGAGAGTTCGCCAAAGTCTGGTACCTACTGTGAGCGGCGGGTGTGTTTGTGTACTGTGCCCCTGCGTTTCTCGTCGGACGTGGTGAAGTGATGGAGCAAAACCATTATCAGGATAAATGAGAAGCGTGCGCGGATGAAACCAACCTGCGAGTTTCTAAACAGAAAAGATTTGTGAAAGCAACCTCCAACGCAAAGATTCGTTGCTGCCAGCTCAGCGTGCAAACGACCGATCGTTGGCAGCAGTGTGATAAGATAGCCGAGCGTCTAGCGGCGTCGTTCGAGTGTTGTGTAGCACCGTCGATTGATTGCTTTCCACCAATGCTAACAATCAGTGACTAACACGCGCAGCTTGAGTGAATGCCATTGGATTGTTAACGGTCAGGCGTTTGGAAGCAGTGTTTGTTTCCTTAATGTCAGCCTGAATGCTAATTTAAAATTATGACTGATACACTGGTGCCGTTGCAAGGGAGCTTGGCATGAATTCGCGTCGCTGTGTGGCTTAGAACTCTTCGCTCACTGCACGCGCCAGCTGTAGAAAGCCTGCTGTGACACAATCGCGCATAAGTTGTGCTGTCAGCGCTCGACTTGCTTTCCGACAACACAGCTTTGCGATTTGTCGTGATATGTCGCTACTAAAAAATTCCCATGACAGTGAAGGCAACAGAGCCAATATGTACATTAAAAAGAAGTACGACAAAGTAGGCACAGCTGCTTGTGAACTGACTCCTAATAGTTCTACTCGTGTCTGCGTTAAATGTGTGTGCGTGTTTTCTTGTGTGTTTGTGTATATTTGTTATTTTGCCCTTTTTTGTATTTTAGATCTTAGTTTTCGCGTTTGTGTTCATGTGTGTGAATATGTGAGTTCTTCCGTGCGTGTATGTATTTGTTCCTATTTCTATCCTTTTATTTTTGCATTTGTTCTTGTAAGCATGCTGCAGCCACGACTTTCGACAATTCCATTAACTCGTCTCATTCAAAGCACCAAGTCCTGTGAATAGCCGGGCTGGTCTCTTTGATGTCATTAAAGCTATTCTCTCTTGTCTACCTTGCCTCCTCAGTCTGCCACCTTGCTTTGTTTTCTCCTACTATTCTGACCTTGCTTCTTGTGCTGTTGCTGCAACGTGATTAATCAACTTGCACCAAAGAAAGTTCTATCAGCTGTTACAACAGAAACATTGACAGATACAAAATGTTAAAAGCATCACGTGGCTTCCACAGTTACTTCGTCTCTTTCCCCTGTTAATGTGTTTATGCATCAGTGCATACGGTAGCTTACCAGAAGTGCACATGAAAAGGTGCCATATTGTGAAACAGCACCTTGCTATGTTGTTGCATTCAGTCTTTATAAACAGATGGTTTTGCTGCCCGTCACATGTAGTGGTACACATATATAACATTGTGCAGTGTGGTATCATTTCCTGTCATGACGCTTTCATTATTACAAATGCAGTTTTCTAGTGAATGGAGTCCAGCGAAGCAGTGCTGTGAGAGCTTTTGCAACTTTCACCATTTATTCCCCAATATCACTGTTTGAATCTGTCCGTCACTTTGCCTACGGCTTGTAATGAACAAAGTGACTCACTAAAACACGTTCAACTTTTTTCCGGTACGTAAATATGACAAAAAAATGCTAGCAAAGTTAATCACATTAATAATTGTGGTTGCATTCGCATTACTTGCTCGAGTCAGATTAATAAATTGAAAATTGGCTATGACAACACTTCAATTTTCAGTGCAGACTGCTAACGGAGCCATAAAGCGTGCTCAGACTAATTTCACTATGGGGTGCGTCAAACTCGACGGTGGCTGCCTGAATGAGCAGTTTGGGCCTCTCTAAGCTAATGATGTTTTATATTTGTTCTCTTAATCGCATTACTTGTGTGAGCCAGATAACAAAATAAACAATGCAACCACATGAATGTGCTTTGGCATTCAAGCTGCTGACAGTGGCAGTGTGGTGTTGTCTGCTGCTATTTCACCACCACTCGCTATGGCATGACTGCGATTTCCAGTGCAGACTGCTAACATAACCATAAAGCGTGCTCTGACTTCTGCTATTTCACTATGGGGCACGTCAAACTCGACGGTGGCTGCCTGAATGAGCATTTTGGGCCTCTCTAAGCTAATGATGTTTTATATTTGTTCTCTTAATCGCATTACTTGTGTGAGCCAGATAACAAAATAAACAATGCAACCACATGAATGTGCTTTGGCATTCAAGCTGCTGACAGTGGCAGTGTGGTGTTGTCTGCTGCTATTTCACCACCACTTGCTATGACATGACTGTGATTTACAGTGCAGACTGCTAACAGAACCATAAAGCGTGCTCTGACTTCTGCTATTTCACTATGGGGCACGTCAAACTCGACGGTGGCTGCCTGAATGAGCATTTTGGGCCTCTCTAAGCTAATGATGTTTTATATTTGTTCTCTTAATCGCATTACTTGTGTGAGCCAGATAACAAAATAAACAATGCAAGCACATGAATGTGCTTTGGCATTCAAGCTGCTGACAGTGGCAGTGTGGTGTTGTCTGCTGCTATTTCACCACCACTCGCTATGACATGACTGTGATTTACAGTGCAGACTGCTAACAGAACCATCAAGCGTGCTCTGACTTCTGCTATTTCACTATGGGGCACGTCAAACTCGACGGTGGCTGCCTGAATGAGCATTTCGGGCCTCTCTAAGCTAATGTTTTATATTTGTTCTCTTAATCGCATTACTTGTGTGAGCCAGATAACAAAATAAACAATGCAACCACATGAATGTGCTTTGGCATTCAAGCTGCTGACAGTGGCAGTGTGGTGTTGTCTGCTGCTATTTCACCACCACTCGCTATGGCATGACTGCGATTTCCAGTGCAGACTTCTAACATAACCATAAAGCGTGCTCTGACTTCTGCTATTTCACTATGGGGCACGTCAAACTCGACGGTGGCTGCCTGAATGAGCAGTTGGGCCTCTCTAAGCTAATGATGTTTTATATTTGTTCTCTTAATCGCATTACTTGTGTGAGCCAGATAACAAAATAAACAATGCAACCACATGAATGTGCTTTGGCATTCAAGCTGCTGACAGTGTCAGTTTCGTGTTGTCTGCTGCTATTTCACCACCACTCGCTATGGCATGACTGCGATTTCTAGTGCAGACTGCTAACATAACCATAAAGCGTGCTCTGACTACTGCTATTTCACTATGGGGCACGTCAAACTCGACGGTGGCTGCCTGAATGAGCATTTTGGGCCTCTCTAAGCTAATGATGTTTTATATTTGTTCTCTTAATCGCATTACTTGTGTGAGCCAGATAACAAAATAAACAATGCAACCACATGAATGGCTGCCCGAATGAGCATTTTGAGCCCGCCAACGATAATCAGGGTTAACAATAGTGTTTCAATTCAGATATGCCAGCATTTAAATGTGTTTCTATGCCACTTCTTAAATCGAGCACAATGTGTGCAGGACGTTGCTTATCAGAATTGAGCTTCTATTATAAGCAATATGCCATAAATGGAACTGCTTATTTATTTGAGAGGTCACGGAATGGATGGTTGGCTGTTGCGAACCCACCGGCAAAATTTTGGTAGCCCTAATAAGGGCTGTTCTTTTGTTAATAAGAAGCGTTTATGCTTCGTCGAGTGGCTCAATGCCAGACAGCTCGCAGTCGGAGTCGCTTTCTTCAGTGTCATCTTCACCCAGCTGGATGATGATGGGTTGAATGTGCTCACTCCCAGACGTGTCAAGTCTGAACTTTGCCTCCAAGTCCATCACATGCTGAATGCTCTTCCTCCAGTCTTCCGCCGTTACCTGCTTGATTTTCTCCCTCAAGATGACGTCGACCGTGGACAGCTTGAAGTCTCTGTTGTCCGCAGCGATGCCATTTTTGACCTTGGCCCACACAAGCTCAATGGGATTAAATTCGCAGTGGTACGGCGGGAGCCTGAGTACAATGCAACCGGCCTTTACAGCTGTGTTGTCTACGATGTAGCTCAGAAAGCGTGACTTTACAGATGCCACCAGCTCAAGCAGCTGCTTCTTTATCATCCTTTCACCGTAGGTGATGTTCTTGCTTGTGAGCCACTCCTGTATCTTTTCCTTCTTCCAGGCTGTCGTCGGCAATTTCTCTTCTCGCCGGCTATGGTAAGGTGCATTGTCTAAAACAATGACGCTACCAGCTGGCAACTTCTGCAGAACGTCATTGAACCAGCCCTCAAAGCGATTGCCGTCCATTTCCTCGTGGTAGTCGCCTGTCTTTTGGCCTCGGAATATATCCAAGCAGCCGTCGACGAAACCATCCTCGCTGCCGATGTGCGTCACGATCAGGCGCTGACCTTTCCCAGAAGGTTGTTTTAGACCCGTCGTCAGGCCATTTGCTCGAGCGAACAGGCGTCCGCGCTTCTGCACCACGGTGTCTGTCCACACGATCGACCGAGTGTGTCCTGCCGTCACCCATGTCTCGTCCAGGTAGAAGATCTTTCGGCCTTCCGCCCGGTAGCGCTCCACGTCACGGAGGTAGCGATTCCGCCAATCGGTGATGTCATCCCGGTCGATAAGCAGCGAGTTGCGGCTTCTCTTTTCGTGCTTGAAGCCGATCTCGGCAAGCAGGCGACGCACAGTACACCGCTTTAGTGATGGTAGTTCCATACGCTCCGAGAACTCGGTAGTTACCTTCTCGACCGTCGGTATCTCGTTGCGGCGAAAGAAATCGTGCACACATGATCTCAGCGCGCACAACGTGAAGCTGTCAAACTTCGCGCTGCGTCTCCTCTTCTCCGCATTGCGTGGGCGCTTTCGCGAGGGCGTCGTCAGTTTGCCACCCGAAAAATGCGAAGCTTTAACTTCCTGCCTCACCCTGAACACAGTCCTTTCGCTTACACCAAGCATGTCGGCGACAAACTTGCTCGTGTCCTCCACGCTGCGTTCAGGCTGCCTGTTACGCCAAAACGTGTAGCAGTGGAAGATCATGTTGCGTGAATCGCTGTTCAGGATGTGGCCGCTCTTGTTCTTGCCGAGGCTCCTTGGTGGTGTGGTCATCGAGGCGACACAAGGCTCGTTCGGCAACAAAGGATCGCGTTCCGATGTCACCTCGCTGGGCTCCATGGCGGAAAACTGGCACGGAATGCCGCGCGCGATCGTTCGCGAACTCACGAGATCGCAGGTTCGCAACCGCGAAAAAAAAAGAAAAAAATATTAATTAAAAATAAGCCCAACACATTAAAAAAATAAGGTTGTGCAAACACACAAAAAGTATATATGAATCTTATGCAATTAAGCCAGCGACTGCTACGCCCGGTGCCGTCGATCTTGCTCTGTAGCAGACGACGCACAGCGTTGTAGAAGGCACGGAGTTATTTTTCTCTCGCGATCCGGCAAGTGCGGTAGCATTTCCATCATGAGAGTTTTACCAAACCACTCGTCAAGATACACAAATCTTATTTATACCGACAAATACGTGTTTTAGAAGCAGTCACATTTTTTTGAGTGGGACTATTTCTTTAGTCGCGGAGGAATTGGCTGCTGCGCTTCGGTCAACTGGGCGGGGCCTCCTCCTGTCTTCTAAAGTTGTACCCGACTATATCTATCTATCTATCTAATCTATCTATCTATCTATCTATCTATCTATCTATCTATCTATCTATCTATCTATCCAGCCGCCTACGTCTTGGTGCTCTCATGGTCGTTTCGTCAACTTGGTATGTACCACAATTGGCATAATATGACAAGAGTGTATGGCGAACATAAATTATAGGTCTTGACATGAATATCATGATATGAGTATCATGTAGGTCATGAAACAGCCGCCTCGGTCTTGGTGCTCTCATGGTCGCTTCGTTACCTTGGTATGTACCGACATTCGCATAGTATAACAAGAATGTATAACGAACATAAAGGATATGTCGTGACACGAATGTTGTGTCATGCGTGTCATGTAGGTCATAAAACAGCCGCCTAAAATGACAATGACCCAGCGAAAAAAGATTAACGCTAAATACCACTGAAGCATGCTCGGACGTGGGTACTAAGTCAAGGAAACACTACAGGATGATAGTAGAAGTCATATTCATGAGCATGGCTCAGCAAAAATCACAATGACTGAGCGAAAAAAGATTAAAACTCAAAAACTACTGGAGTGTGTTCGGACGTGAGCATTAAGTGAAGGAAACACTAAAGGATAATGGTAGAAGTCATAGTTATGAGCATGACCCAGCGAAAACGACAATGGCTCAGCGAAAAAGATTAATGATTAACACTCAAAAACCCCTGAAATGGGTTCGGACGTGTACTGAGTGTAGGAAACGCTAAGGGATGATGGGAGAAGTCATAGTCATGAGCATGACTTGGCAAAAACGACAGTGACTCCGCGAAAAAAGATTAACACTAAGAAACCCCTGGAATGGGTTCGGACTTGGGCACTGAGGGTAAGAAACACTAAATGATGATGGCAAAAGTCATGGTCATGATCATGAGTGAGCAAAAATGACAATGACTAGGCGAAAAAGCATTAACACTCAAAAGCCACTGAAATGGGTTCGGACATGGGTACTAAGCAAAGAAAACACTAAGGGATGGTTAACAGAAGTCATAGTCATGATCATGATTCAGCAAAAATGATAATGACTCAGCGAAAGAAATATTAACACTCAAAAACCAGTGGAATGGGTTCGGATGTGGTACTAAGGGAAGGAAAAGGCTAAAGGTTGAAGGTCAAAGTCATATTCATGAGCATGACTAAGGCTTAAGCTCTCTTAGGCGTAACTAGAGGGTCTCCTGAGGACCATGACATGAATGTCATGACATACGGTCATGACATACGTGTCATGTAGGTCATGCAACAACCGCCTACGTCTTGGTGCTCTCATGGTCGTTTCGTTAACTTGTTAGGCTCCCCGCACACTGCTTCACATGACAGTGATTTCCACAGGCATGAGATCTGCCGGCTTTTTTTTTCATCTTTTAAACAGTTAAGACTATCCAACTGCACCTCAACCTGATTAACCTCTCAGCTGCTTCTTCGTTCACTGTGCAGATGCTTTTATTTCTCAATTGCTTTTTTTCCCTCGCACAAGAAAGCGATTGACCATCGTTATTTTAAGAGGTGATAGCTTTCAAGAAAAGCAGTTTGGTATTCCATGAAAACGTAATGGATTTCAATGGCACTTGTCCTCTACTGGCGAGCTCCTCTCCTCGGATAATCAAACTTGCAAAAAGGTGCGTCTACTACCGCCATGGCCGCCACTGACTGAGAGTACCAAGTCAACCAAGTTGGCGTTCAGAAAGCCCTGAGGACGTGTTCAACCAGTTAGAAGTGCGGGAGCTTACAGAGGCGAGTCGCCTGCAGGTTACTGCTCCAGGCGCCAACTCACAACAAAATTTACTTTTCATTTCGCCATCATTCCAGCATCAGTCCTTCTGCTCTTTCTAGCCGTCGATGCCGAATACAGGGCTCTGTTCGTTTGTTTTCTTTTTGATGGATGGCGACGCAAGACACCACTCAATCAAGTGCGTGAGGATGATACCAGGCGTTTGTGGCTTCCCGTATGGACGATTAACCCATTACACACAACAGTTTCCAAGAAACCTCGGTTCGAAACGCGAGCGCGATCCGGGTGTGTTCGCGAGCTTGGTGCGCAAGAACCGAACGGAATACGCGACTTGCGATATCAAAGACATCACTCGGCGTCTCACTGAAAATTCCTCGCATTTTTATGTGCACTTCGTGAGCCGCCCGAAGCCAAGCGCAATATCCTCTGACAACCGTATTTCGTGTTCCCTGTAGGCAGGAACAGAGGTCGTGGGCAACAACAACAAAAAAATAAAAATAAAAAAAAACCAAAAAAAATGGAGGGGTGGCTGTGAAAAGGTAGTATAGCGAAGACGTGGCCAAAGCGTAAAAGCATGAAGTGAAAGGAAAGGCGAGGGAAGTGCAGGCAGAGGGAAGCACTAAAAAGGATCTACGAGAATTGAGGGAAAGGAGGAGTCTCACAAGCTTACCCGTCCATGGTTGTGAAGCAGCGGTAGAAAGAACTTTCTCCCACCACTTCTGCACAGCCGCCGGCTCTGCCCTGCCAAGGTTGTTGGGTGGTGATAGCGTACGCTGCGATGTGGTCTGCCAGAGCGTTGGCCAGCTTCCACCGTGGCTTGTTATAGTTCCTTGCTCGCTACGCCAGCGCGGCCTTCTTTCTTGTTGGGGCCACCGTTTCTATACCGCTGTAGGCAGTGTCCCAACTTTCAGGGCTGGCAGCGTTTCATATTTGTGGCGACAGCTGCTGCGCCGCTTGGCGCTCCCAAGTGGAAATATTTACGGACGGTCTCTATCTCTCGCCGTATATATGGAATCGTTTTCTTTTTCTTCCGGCCGGCGGCACTGTGTGCTTAGTTCTCTCGAGCTGCATTTTCATTCCTTGGCGTACAGCGTCTCTGTACACTCACTTGGTTTTTCTTCGTGCTACCTTGTTTCTGTGGACACGCATTTCTTTGGAAAGACATCATCATCCTATTTTTATGTCTACTGCAGGTCGAAGGCCTCTCCCTGCGATCTACAATTACCCATGTCTTGAGCTAGCTGATTCCAATTTGCACCTCCAAATTTCCCAATTCCATCACCCCACTAAGTTTTCATCCAGAAATATTCTCTGGTCATACATGCTTTTTGTTGTACGAGACCTGCGTACTTGCGCCGAATCTTCCCGGACCTTCTGGTGCCGGAGCTCACGAATAATGAACGTATTTTATCCGTCATCAGAACCACCATGGTTAATGGCAGCGTGATGCGAGATCTTTATTTGGGTAAGTACATTAATGTGATTGTGATGTCATGGGCTTGCCTGAGTGTTGAAGTACGTATAAATGTGCTAAATAAATGTCCAAAAGTGAAATAAGAGCATATATAACATGTAGAATCATTCAGGTGTGAGAGTTCTTCAGAAGCGGTTGCTTTTGTTATTTTATTTTTATTTTTGTGTATATTTTTGTCTGTTGGAGGGGGGGGGGACTTTTCATGTGACATACAATGAGTACAGATGGGACACAGTTTAAGAATGAGCCCGACGTTAAATCTGTCTGTGAAAGAAAAAGTACAGAGGGCCTGGCTTTCTAAAACCCCTGTTGATAGCTGTAGGCGTTCTAGCACACTCCCGAAGTTTTTCAGCGTTATTCTACACATATGCTTCAAGTATATAAAGAACATACGACAGCCATCCAAGGTAACACTTTAGATTAGTTGAAAGAGTAGCTCTGTTTAGCACGTGCATCGTATTTGAACAGTTGGTTGTGGACGCTGTTTCATCTGCGAAAATGATCAGGCTAATTGGGGAGACCGACCAACAGTAGCGTAAGGACAGACATCCACTGGGGAGTCTGCACGAAACCAATCTGGAGAACAAAAACGGGTATGTTCTTGTGGGGTGTGAAGACCATTACCTGAGGCATATAGAAATCATATATACCGCCACAAGCTACAAATATAGTCTTATGTTTTTCATCTGTACCTTCTTTACTTCTTTTCTTTCCTTTCTCGCACCTTTATTCCCCCAGTTTCCCTTTCTCCAGTAGAGGAAAGTCACCCAGAAATACTCTCTGGTTAACCCGCGTGTCCTTCATTTAGGTTTATTGTTGGTGTAGACATGGCGATGCCTTGACTAGAATTACTCTGATTTTGAAAATAATCTTTGTAATGGCGATCATTGCGACAATTACGATGTTCGCCATCGCCACGAGGCTTGATTACAAAAAGTTAACATGTCATCTCGAATGGCCTATTTTTAAAGCGAAGTTTTATATGGCTAGGCGAAATCGTATATGGAAAGGCGAAATCGCCTGTGTACCGAAAACTATCATCATCAGCATTGGCTCGAGCGTCGTCGTCTTCTTCCGAAGCTGGCTCGTTGGCGCCCCTCGGGTTGCGCTCGTGCTCGTGCTCGGCACGCGCTCGTGCCACAGCTCCCGCGTTCGTCGCCGTCGTTTTCTTCCACAGCTGGCTGCGTTGCCGCTCATTATTCCAGTGTAGAATTTCACTTCTCCGCTGTCGTCGTAATGGGGAGGCCATGTTTACGGGGGTATGAGCTGTTTATCGTCTTACGTAACGGACATATTTAATTATGAAGCAATTTAATTTCAAAGAATCGCAAGCGGAAATGGCGGGCGAATGCTGCTAACCATGCCGCCGAGCAAACTCGAGACATCGAACGCAAAAGACAACGGCGGACTGCGGGCATACCGTCAGTGACGTCGTTCTCTTCGTCGCAGCCAAAACGTGTGCGTAACCTCATAATTGAGAAATACTTTAAAGAACCCTCGGAATTAATCCAGTGATAACCACCTGGCCCCCACGTTTCAGCTTCGCTGGTTAACCATCTTCACGGAGTGGAAGGGTCGACGAATGTTTATTATTTGTTCCTCGCGGAAACAATCGATTTCCACAGCTGCGAGCGTATAGTTTTTGGACGTGTTACACAGATGCCGACGGGAGACACCTGAGATGCCGAAGCGAGCCTTGAGAGAATGCATAACACTTCTTATTGTAAAACCTTTGCTCTCAACCATCTATGTTGGTGTTTATGCGCTTGCGTACACTAAGCGGCCACTGGTCTCACGCGTAAGTGCACACTTCGCTATTAACGTCTTCATCTAGGTGCGTCGTCTGCGTAACGACATCGTTAGACGATGACGGCAGCGAGGAAAAGTGGTTGGAAGTCGCTGTACAAGGAAGGTGAGGGGGACCCTAAGATTGCTAAAAATTCTTGGAACGGTGAGAGCTAACGGACGAAGGAATAATGTATGGTCTGGCTAGGCTTTTCGCCATGACTGTGAGCAAGTTGTTGTATAGCGCCGTGCCGCGAAACGAGCTCGGTTGGCAGTGGAGAGATGACCGCGGCTTTTTTCTTTTTTTTTTTGCAGCTATACTTCGCAAGACGACGATAATGAGAATACGTGCAGCATTTTTATTTTCTGAGTAGCCCTCGCTTGCCGCCCCTGGACACTCGTCGTGAGCGCGCATCAGAGTAGTGATGAACACTACCGGGAAAAATTTATCAAGGATAAAGGAATCGCAACTTTGATGGAAGCGAGAGCAGGAGAGGAAAGAAAGGGAGGAAGAGAAAGAGCACGATATTCAGATGGAAGAAATGCGAAGGGAAATCCAGCGGCTTAGAGTTCAACAGGCACGATTTAATCTGCGCAATTTTAAGGAAGGCGAAAACGTTGAATGTTTCTTGGCATTTTTCGAGCAGGTGTGCACAGAGATAGAGCTCGACCGTGACTTTTCGCCTCTTAGTTTATTGGGAGTATTTCCCGGTAACGTGTCCTGTTGCTTAGCTCGCCTATCCGATGAAAGCTTCAGCAATTACGATAAAGGCTAAGCATGCGTTACTCCGGCATTTCGGTATTCCTGTTGAGCACGAGAGGGAAAGCCCCAATGACGATCAACAAAGTGCAAGGAAAGAGGATGAGACAGCCGGCGCTGGAGACGTAGTTAAACCGGAGGAGGAAATCTTTCCGATTTCTCCGACCGAAATTCAGCAAGATAGTCAGGCGCTGAGTTGCGACGATCCTAGTGCAAACAATTGAAGCGGGTGAAACAGGTAGCTCCGGAGATGCAGTTAAATCGGAGTAGGGAATCGTTCGGATTTCTCCAACCGAAATTCAGGAAGGGGTTCAGGCTGAAGAGCTGCCAATGGGAAGAAAGGAAGGGTATTGGGAATTGAGCGCAAGAAACAGAGCGAAGAGAAAGAGGCGTGGCAAATTCAGGAATGCCGCAGAAAAGGCAACGTGGCCGAATAACTCGAAAGCCAATAGACCCCGTGGGGAGCGCATTGAAAGAGTTAGTAAGGCGCGTTTGTCGTTTGGAATGTTTCCAGTCAGAGCGCATCCGAGCCTCCGGAGGAGAAAGAAAAGAAAGAGTCGTTCGGCGCGAAGGTGGTTCTGACGTGTCCTTGGTGTGAACTCAGACGATGGAGTGGGCTTCCGTACAAGGGGCCAGTGGAAATAACGTCCATTAAACACTTTTAAAGCGAAAGCTTTATATGGCTTGGTGAAACGAAAAACCATTCGCCACATGTTTCGATAAAGGTCTCCATTGGCCGCGCCAACAGTCATAGGCGCCGACTACGGGGGGGGGGGGGGGGGGGGGGGGCTCCGTGGCTCGAGCCCCCTCCGGAATTTTCCCGGGGGGAGGGGGGGGGGGCTGAGCCCACCGCGGAGATCCGTAGCTTACGCCCCCCCCCCCCCCCCCCCCCCCCCCTAAAATGTCATTACCGGAGTTCTGTTACCCACATAATTTGAGGATTCTCTTGCGAAATTGCCTCCACATTTTCACTTGCGTTGTGGCTAAAAGCTTACGGCACCATTGTTGACGCGGACGTGCACGGCTTTTAATTTATATCTTCGCTTTATTTCGGCAAATCCTGACAATAGGAGGATAAGCGCATTAGAAATTAAGCACCAACGGTGGCTACCTCATCCGTGTTTGCTAATTTTAATTTTTTTAACATCCGCTGAAAACACCACGCACAGACACAATATATTTAAATATATACAAAGGACAAAGTTTATTACATTTTTTAAAGAGGAGGTAGCCAACTAAATGGATAGCCTATACCTAGAGAATGAATATGTTGATGTATGTTCACTGCACTTCAAATTACTTGGCATGCTTTTTTGACCCGGAAAAAAAAAACATGCACGCTTCAGTGACCCCTTCGGCGGAGTCTACTATCAACGGCGTGTGAAAAGCACGTGAGTGATACGTGTCTCAATATCGATTCTGTGTCCAGTAGGCAATGCTAACGACTGGCGACAAAAAAGAAAAAAAGCTCTTCTAAATATTTACAATATTTACGCATTAGGAATGGAAACATCGCCTCTTGCATGCAGAGGCCATAAATACGGGGTGTTTCAGCAAGAACTTTCAAAAGATTTTCAAGGTTGCCTGTGGCAGATAGCACAATTCTAGTTTATGAGCTGGTCTACTCGAAGAGGTGGACATCGCTTACACAAAAAATTGAAATGCATAATCGAGTAATTAAAAATCACCAATTAGGTTTTTTAGATATTAACTTATGGCCCGTGTCGTAATTTACAAATTCTAGCCGTGGAATTCGCAAGGCGGATGCACAAGGAACGAATTCTCAGGATGGCACCAGTTTCGAGATACTAATTCCCGAACATTGGGGAGAAATGCATTGGCGTTCCAGTTACTTTTTCGCTTACCCGCCGTGGTATTTTAGTGGTTATAGTGTTGGACTGCTAAGCATGAGGTCGCGGGATCAAATCACGGCCACGGCGGCTGCATTTCGATGGGGCAAAATGATAGAACACCCGTATACTTAGATTTAGGTGCACGTTAAAGAACCCCAGGTGGTCTATTCCAGAATCCTCCACTACGGCGTGCCTCATAATCAGATCGTCGTTTTGGCACGTAAAATCTTATAATTTGTTATTTTCATACGTTTGTGCTTTGATGCATAAAACGACGTTTTGTTGAGAAAGTGACTGGCACGCCCATTTATTTCTCCGCAAAGTTAGAGAATTAATATCTCGACACTGGTGTCAGCCTAAGATTTAGTTCAAAGTGGATCCGCACTCCACGGCTAGAATTTGTAAATTGCAACATGGGCCATAAGGTAATTAGCTAAAACTTAATTGTTTAATTTTGTTAATTAGTCAAATATGCATCTCAATTTTTTTTGCAAGTAATGCCCGCGTCTTCGAGTACACGAGCTCATGAACTAGAATTGTACTATCTGCCCAGGCCACCTTTAATAATTTTGTAAACTGTTCGCTGAAACACCTTGTATATAGAATTCACTCACTAACCGAAATGATGCCAAGCCGGATTCGCTCAAAATCAGGATAAACAGAAGTCTATAAGTCATGCGCAGAAGCGCTTATACTCGGACTCAAAATACTAGAAAAATAAAAAAAAGAGTGCAGTTTGCCCGGGTAGGCGAAGCAGTATTAGTGATAGCGAAGTAGAAGACAATTGCACGAAGGAAGATTCCTACCATGTAAATCCGGTGTAAGGATCGCACCCCTGTAAGGGCCGCACCCATAACTTGACAGCCAATATTTAAAAAAAATCACAGCATATCCACGGGGTGAATGATGATGAGTGGGCGAAGCTCCGGAGGGAATCATCGGATCTCCCGCTTAAGGGGACGCTAGCACAAACGCATTAGAAACGTGCAGTACTCTCTAGTAAGGGGGAGCGGCCACAGCGTCTTACGCAGCCATTTACACATGCCGGAACGTGCACCGCGTTTGCCGACGCCATCACATGACTGCTGAGAGAGTATACCCCCCGTATTCATAAACGCTCCTCGACTTGAACTTGACTTGCCACCGCCTTGAGCAGCGCGTTCGAAACGCGTTGAAGGTAAGGCGGAGAGGCCACAGCGTCTTACACCAGCTTCTTACACGGGCCGTAACGCGCTAGCACAAACGCGTTAGAAACGCGCTAGAAACGCGGCCTTTCGTTAATGTTGGGTATTTATTGTCATCGTGGTGCGTGTGTCTATGTGCGCTTCGTGGCGTAGTGGTTAGCGCCGCGCGTTCGGAAGCGAGGGGTCCCTGGTTCGAATTCGCGCTACGGACACAACTTTCGGAATTTTTTTTCATAAAACGCCGGAAGCGTTCTCCGGAAGCCGGAAGCTGGCTTCCGGAACCGGAAGCGGAACCGGAAGCGGAAACGGAAGCGGAACTGGAAGTGGAACCGGAAGCGGAAGTCGGCTTCCGGTTATACTATACATATACATATATATGTATATATGGGTATACATACATATACGGACACACAACGCCAACTGGTTACACACTACTACTACTACGAGGGACGAACGGGTGCCGCTATAAGGAGCTTCGCCCCTAAAAGTTGCAGTGGCTTAGCTCGGCTATGCCAGGATATACGTAGCGTTAGCAAAGGTTCAGCTGATTATTCTTAGCTTTCCTGGTTGTCTAGATTGTCAAGGATTAGCTTGATTGTCATTCTTACCGCTGCTCCAATGACACACACGCGGTATACGTATTATGTGGCACATGTTTATTTATTATTGCGATAGCAATTATATGGACACTCAAAAGCAGATTTCTGCCGTCGGCGTCGCCGTCGCCGTCGGCGTCGCCGTCGCCGTCGCCGTCGCCGTCGCCGTGAGGTTCCGTATGACGTCATTTGGAGATGAAATCGTCGCCGCGCGCCGAACGCTGTATGTGCGAGTGAAAGGGCGCGAGGGGCGCGTCTTTCACGGGGAGTGAACGCACGGCGGAGAACAAACGCGCGTTCGGCGCCGTGCTCGCTTAAGGGCTGCAGAAGTAGGCGTCTCTTTTCTCCTTTACAATCACCATATATGTAGAGCAAACGCGCCTTCTTCGGACGCGCGAGAGGCCGTGGGGGAGGGGGAGGGAAGGGAGGCGACGTTTAGCTGCGGCACCAAGTGCCTATTTATATCAGAGGCTCCAGCAACAGTCACCAACGCCGCACGCATTTTGAGCTAACGCGGGCAAAACGCCGATGGCGTCGACAACAGTTCTGCGTGTTGTTGCTACCAAAGCCGCTCACCTTACTTCGTATGACATTGCTGTGTTGCTATCGCATTCATTGCTTCGCCCTTAGGGCGAAACTGTGACATTTTTTTTGCTCAACGTCACGTTGCTCTCCGTTCTTCTGCGCTGTTGAGAAGCATTTGCGCTCTCCTTCTCCATGGCTATACCACACTGGCAAACGCCAGTCAGAAGCGCAGCGGCTCCAGCGCAGTGTCAGACGGCGACTGCACAGCGAGCGCGCGCCGGCGCCAGTGCGTCTACCACAGCTACGACGTCACTCCTCTGGAATGCGCAGACCGGCGGCGGTGAGTCGCGCGCGGCGGCGGCGGAGTGCGCGAGAGGTGCCGGCTCCGGTGGCTCCGGTGCGCAAGCCGTGTCTCTTGATGTGCCGCGCGAAACGGGCTTGGCTAGGCCAGTGTAGCTAACGCTACAAAAACTCTCACTGGCCGTATGCTCTGTGTGCGAGTGAAAGCGCGCGAGGGCGAGGGACGCACGCTTTCACGGGAAGCGAACGCACGGCGGAGAGCAAACTCGACTTCCCAGTGGAAGGGGAGCGGTGGACGAGGAGGGCATCGAGGCACCCTAGACGGAGCGTGAACGTGCCCTCTCTCCCACTGCGGCGCAAGTGCGCAGCCCTGCCGGCCTCTGCCGCCGACTCTCTCTGGGCTCTCACCCACCTCTCCTCTAACAGTGTCGACAACGGCGTTTAGCCGTTCGTCACGTAGCCAGCGTTTTGACAGCGGTTGTGTGCGGTCACACAAACAACGCGCACAACTGTTGTCGACGGCGGCGGCGTTTTGCCCGTATTCGCACCGAACGCGCGCGACGTTGGCGGCGTGTTTATAAAGAACGTGGCAAGCTTTGCCGTACACGCTATGGCGGTGCACCGTAGCGACCATAAGGCCATGGTCCCTGTGACCACTAAATAAATGATAACCACCGGATCATATATAGTTCTGATTCTTTAATAGTTCAAATAACCAATTACACCATCACATCTTAATAGTCATAATTGGAAATACATAATTCCCAAGATAGTACAGCTTCGCTGGTCTTCCATCTCCACCCCAGTGGAAGGGCTGACAGTTTTTTTCTTTCTTTTTCTTCTTGTTTGATTATGTCTCGAGCAAGTGTTTGAATTTTACATTATACCTGTCCTTCTACTGTGAAGCTAACATTCTAGCACCATGCCTTTGGCTTAAATTGTTTTGTTTTTTCCGAGTGTGCACGCAGAGGCTTAAGATTTCGCCAAACTCCCCCAGCTACACTGCTGCCACAACTACAATGAATTTGGTTCAGAAGTCGTCCTCTTGTGACTTGATTCATTCCACTTTATTCGAGACATCCTATAAAACGCCTATCGGCAATAGCTTCTACATTTTCCCGATCTGTTTCAGAAGCCAGATAGCCGCGAAATTAATAATTCAGTGATATTCTGCCAGGTCAGGAAGTAAATTCATATTAAGGAAAGAAAGTAAGGACATATACGAAAGTAATGCTGTCAGAAAGGTAAGCAAACATTTCGGATTTTAAAGGAAACCTCATTCACGTTACATTCTAGGCACTGTATTCACGTTTTATAAACCACTTCACCTCGCAACGTTTCTCGGCGTTCTGGACGGGGGTTAAATTCCAATTTGATTCTTTTCTGCGTTTCGTGAGTGGCCTGAACAACGCACCGCCCACGCTATCCGAGGTTTAGGCCACCCGGCAGCGGTGGAAAATAATGAAGGAATAAATCCGACTAAAATAATTTTTGTTTGCATTGTGAAGACCCTGCTTTGATTTCGCTAATACCAAACAGAAATGCGCAAACTAAGTACTCCCTCACTTTATAACGCCAAATCTGCCGAAAGTGCGTTGTTGGATTCCCAACCCTTAATTTCATGCTCAGGGCGTCACCAACCGCGCAAGCGTTGTACACCCTGCAACTTGTTTAGGAATGAATTATGCCTCCTTAAAGCCAACTTAACGTGAACTCGATTATATATATATATATATATATATATATATATATATATATATATATATATATATATATTCGCAAGCGCAGTTCTATAAATGCTCGTTCCCGTATAGCGATTACCCCTTCATTGTGCAATCCTTAAGATTTCGCGACAGATCATCACAAGGGGATCAGCGTACCGCAGTGCGGCTTCACCGCAGTATTGCAATAGATGCACACAACAACACCCGTCACGGTGACTCAGTGAGCTAAGGCGTTGCGCTGCTGAGCTCGAGATCGCGGGATCGAATCCCGGCCGCGGCGGCCGCATTTCGATGGAGGCGAAATGCAAAAACGCCCATGTGCTTGCGTTGTAGTGCACGTTAAAGAACCGCAGGCGGTCAAAATTAATCCGGAGCCCTCCACTACGGCGTGCCTCATAATCATAACTGGTTTTCGCACGTAAAAACCCCAGAAAGAAGAAGAATGCACGCAACAACAGCCGTCCAGGTGAATACGACGCTGTTCAACAATTCGCACTTCGATCTATATTATAGGGATGGTCGTTCAGAAAAGAGGCCTTTGTGAAAGGTCATGTAGCTATAGCATACGCCGCAAGACACCATGATTGACTGGTTTCTTTAAGTCTGAACAATTGTCGTCTTTGTCGGCACACCAAGATGCACTCTTCGTGCGTCAAGATAGTACATTGATAGTAAGACGTAGATACACCGGTTCTAGAGGCCTGCGATCAAAACACTTTAGGCAATAACGGCGACACGAATCCATCGCATGTCTCGCTTCACGGCTCAGATACAGCAAGCTGCACGAGCCTTTCGATCACTATACATAGTACAATGATTGCAGAACAAATTCACTGTGCGCCTGACAAATCACAAGAGCAATAATAATTCAGCACCTACGTCGCAGACAAAAATATCAAGTATAGATCGATAAGACACCAATATCTTACAAGTATGCCATGCATGTGATGCGTGAAAGGAACGATGCCTGGTGTACACGTGACAGTGCACGCAACATACAAACGATACCTGAAATAGAACCCAGTGTAACACTTATCCGAGGGTAAACGACATAGACATACGCCTATTATGATCATCCAGCTGGCCGAACAAAGAGTCCCTCTTCTTTCTAGAGAACCATTTGATAGTGGTTCCATCCTCCCTTCTCATCGTTTGTTTGTCTTTTTTTCCCCCATTCTCCCGACCACAGTGTCGACATCTCTATCTAGAGCGCATACCCAACCACACGCTCACTCGCACGCCATATGAAAGGCTGCTCAGCCAAGGAGGCTCTCGCTGCCAACGACCGCCTCAGCCATCTTTCGGGAGAAGCGCGGGAGAGTGTTTGGCGCGTCTTGGATACACACAACGCCGGTGGCTGCCTGCGCAGCAGCTGTAGTGAAACACGCTAGGCTATACCGAGAACTCCTTACCCACGCGTACGCTTCCGCACACACAAACACCCACTTACATTTACAAGCACAAACACATATCCACGCACGCACGCAGGCGGGTAAACACCACCGGGCCGTCGTTTACAGCCATGGAAGACCGAGACTGCAAAGCACCTCTTGTGGCGTGACGATGGGATGGAAGAAGGCAAACTGGCGGCTTCCGCATATTCGTAAGCGGCCAGCTAGCTTTAAGGGGTGGAAAGGGCGGTAGAGGAAACTGGTTGTTTGCTCTCAGCGTCGTTTCGGCTACTAACTGGGTGCTCAAACATTGCCCCTGCGGCAGACAGAGAAGGATCAAAGTCTCTCTTTCTCTATTCCTTAATTCTTCCCGGCGTGGTCGCGCGGCCATCGTTTCACGCCCGCTATGCAAGCGCACACGTATACTAACTACGGTGCCTTCCTTTCAACGAATGTTGGAGCGCACACGCGTCTACAGCCAGCTGTACCATGCTGGGGGCAGCTGGTTTGAAGGGGGCGGGGTGGAAGGGGGGTGGCTATATTTGTCATAATCAGATTTGGAATGCGGTTCTTATGGTTCTCGCTATACCAGGCAGAAGGCAGGAACTGGATGCACGAGGAAAGATGTAAAGCAACATGAGCCATGTTGTCGCACCACCATTGTCCTTTACAGGCCTTGTTTTTATTTACTTCCTTCCTTTCCGGAACATCAGAAATTTCGCATCTGAAGCATTGGCACTAAAATTAGTGAGCAGCAACACTTAGGGTAGCAGTTTTGTAATTACTATTTATCGCTACACTATATCTTATCAAGGAGGCCGTGTCGACGGCGTGCAAGCGACAGTATAGGTGATATCGAAACCGTACCTACGCCAACGCAATTTAAACCTTCTTAAAACTTTGGTTAGGTACTGTAAAGGACAAGGCACGTTTTTCAGGACACGTGCACATGTCGCCCGCAAATTGTGATGATCTAACCAATGCAAAAGGCAATGCTTACGCGTAATGCACACGAGTTTAATGCATGCAGTGACAGAATTTTCAACAGAATTTGTGCGGACTATCAAATTGTTTCGCACTTATTTTGCTTTTAGATTGTTCTTGGCTCTTCCTCAGAAGAAAATGAAAAAATAAAGGAAATATCAAGCGCGCGCGCCTATCGACGTAGTGATACTGTTGTACTTTCAAAAAAGAATTCACTGTAAATGAGTGTATACATGAGAAGCCATAAGAATTCCCAAAAAATAATTCAGTGCTTGGAAATAAATAACAAATGATTGAAACAGCGGAAAAGCAAACATTGAAGCCCACTTACGTTTGGCTCTCTGCCTTCGTTTAGAGCTCCAGCCGAGTTGCATCAGCCTGCCAGCGCAAGAACGGTTCCGCCCTAAGGGTTTGGCGGAATGTATGCAAACCGATGGACCATTAGAGTTACAGAATGGCTGCCAAGAGAAGGGAATTGCAGTAGAGGATGGCAGAAAACTAGGTGGACTGATGAAATTAGGAAACTTGCAGGTGGAAATTGGAATCAGCTAGCACAAGACAGGGGTAATTGGAGATCGCAGGGAGAGGCGTTCGTCCTGCAGTGGACATAAATGTAGGCTGATAATGATGATGACGATGATGATGCAAACAATCGGATAGTTCTGGGTGCTCGGTTTTCCGCCTGTTATAACGAACACGGAGCTTTGTACGTGCGCTAGTGTTTGCGCCCCAAGGCCGGTTGGCGGGTAGTGGTCGGAGATGCTTATCTAAGGTAGCCAAATGCAGCAACCACAAGCTTATAGCGATGGCGATGCCGCTTAGTCACAGGCCACTCTTCGTCGCTACACATGTTGAAAATACTTTGTATTCGTTTTCTCCGAGTGCTGGAAGCTTGCTCCAGCTATAGCTAGCAGACGTGAATGTCTTCTTTGGGGCTTTGAAACATCTTACACTGCATGCAGTGCTTCACTGTAGGAAACAGAAGTGAGAAACTACTCTAATCCTTGGCTTAGGTGTCTGGTAGGGGCACTCGCACCTTGGCGTTGGTGTACCCTGGTGTATTGTTCGGGTTAACTTTGTGTTTTTCTTGTGTTAACTTGTGTTATTAAACTGACGTGCGACACAGACACAGAGGATGCTGGTGAATTCTTGATGTAAACGATGTAAACTACACTACACTACACTACACTAGGCCAGGCGTTCTCGTCGTCGGAAACTCGACGGTACACAACACTTGGCCGGGCGTACTCGTCGTCTAGTTCCATGGTGAACGGAATGCGCGGGAGACCGCCAGGCACAGGGAGCCGACTGTTACTTATGCGGTGGGTATCTAAAGTGTACGATTGCGAGCTTTGGTGTACGGCAATTAGACTTTCCTTAATTGTTTCTGGTTATCCCTGACACTTAGTTAGCTCTGTACTATACTAAAACTGTGCTCTGATGTCATATCTATCATCAACCATAAGTATAACCATCGAAATCTACCTGTTGTTATCTTTTTAATGATTTATATTTAATTTCGTCCCACCTCTGTGACAAACCGGAAGTCGGTCCCTAACCGGAAGTTGCTGCGCAATAAACAATAGTCACTCGGTGATCGTGCCACTTAAGATAACTCCACATAGCAATGCCAGTATTGTAACGGGGACAGACAATGAGTTCAACCTCAGTGGGCTCCAGGAACAAAAGGCGATGTTGGGTGTGCGTACAGGCGCAATGTCATGGCGCAACCAAAGGCACCAACCCCCTCTTTTACTAATTACCGCCAACCGTAGAGGTTCCCACTAAAATACGTACTAGACGGAACTCTGATGCTGCGATCGTGCGACCACCATGGGAATGATGGTTAGTACGTGGATTTGTCCGATCTTCGTGCTTGTGGCATGAGACGTTCCTGTCGCTTCATTTATCACGTTTTATCTGCCTTCGATGGCCTAAATTTCAAAGCCATCTATGTTTTTTTTTTTATGCAGAAGGCAATAAGCCCCTGCGTACACGCATAATCGCTGCTACTTTCTGCGTTTCCACTTGCCCATGCGTGAGTGGCGTAATGGTTTCAAGTATCGGGCTTTGGTGCTGGAGGGCCTGTATTTGAATTTAAAAAATTAAATTATGGGGTTCTACGTGCCAAAACCACTACCTGATTATGAGGCACGCCATAGTGGAGTACTCGGAAATTTGCACCACCTGGGGTTCTTTAACGTGCACCTAAATACAAGTACACGGGTGTTTTCGCATTTCGCCCCATCGAAATGCGGATGCCGTGGCCCGCGACCTCGTGCTCAGCAGCCCAACACTATAGCCACTGAGCAATCACGGCGGGTCCTGTATTTGAATCCTGTCGTCGGACCATTTTAATTATCTTTGTTTAATTATTTTATAACGCAATACTTTCTCGAAAGAGGTCAGTTTGGAAACCCGAAGGACGAAGTTTAGACAAATCCATACACTAACCATCATTGCCATGCTGGCTAAACTAGCCTGTTTGCAGCGTCCGTAGCCATAGCGCCATAGTTACCTCTAGGAATTGCAAGAAACTCTATGCCACCAGCCTTTGACGTGCGCCGCGTTCTCTGAGTTGTCGCTTACCTCCGTTCAGCATCCGCAGTTTCCGGTTCCTGTACTTCTGCTTCCGGCATTTCCGCTTCCTAAATTTTCTATTTCACTGCTGTTGCAGGCTCGCACCTGTGCGCTAGAGTAGCAGACTACAGATGGCGTTGCTTCCGCTTGGAAGCAAAAACCGACAGAGCGTAAGTTCCGCTTTACGCCTAAAGTTTGGAAGATGAGCAAGAGAGGATCGAGCGTGGAGGAGGAGGCTAGTTTGACGGCGCCTAACCTGCTCGGCGGAAACGTGTATGAAGAGTCTTTAGGAGCAACATAGTCTGCCTCAGCATATAGTCTGCCCTCGGCAGGCGTAATTATATCTTGCTGAAACGCTCGGAGAGGTCCATGCCATTGTGGTACAACTCAGCGGCAACAGACAAGAGGTAGAGTACAGAACTGGCCGCTTATTCCAAGGAACTGTGCCACCGTTCTATTGCTGGCAATTGTCACCCCATCAATTTTTTTTGTCGGTGCAAGGGAGGGGGATCTTATGTTTCGGAGCAGTTGGCCGTTGGCTGCCCGGCTTCGCTAATCACATATCTAAGCTGACTTTTAGCTGGCATTTGACCTCCCGCACAGTTCCAGCGTAAGATTTTTTTTTGTGTGTGTGTGTGTGTGTGTGAATGCGGGCTTGCATTCGGCGGATAAGCATTCGCATGCTCAAATGCGTTCTCGCGGTAAACGTGTCCGGAGGAGTTACTGAGGAGTAATTCGTCATGTTACACATTTTATTAGTGAAGGCAGCGTGCCAATAGCAAGCAGCACTTGCAAATGAAGACATCTGTAAATTCAGCCTCAGAAATTCAGATGAGCTGTTTTTTTTCTTTTGCATTTGCATCAGGGTACCGTTTCAGACTGGTCCGATTCGCAGTAGCGTTGCCTCGATGTACTTCGGTAGCGTACAGTAACTATACGGCCGTCCACCATTGTTTCGGAATCTCTGCCATTGTCTTTCGCAACCATAAGGACAATGTAACTGAGAGGGTTTTGCACAGGACACTACCGCTAACCCAAAGCTCGAGTAGCTTACATGGATCTTTAAAGTTATGCTCAAACAGTGCGACTGAATCAAGGACACACAGCAACACAAATACCACACGATAAGCACTGACTACCAACTCAATTTTGATTTGAAGAATGCCAGCCTTTATATGTCGAGCTCAGAATAGGTATGCATACTAAATACATGCACATGACACAAACATAGTCGTTCATGCAAAAAAGGTATTTCTTTTTCTAGTAACGCAAGAGATGGCACGCGTACACAGCTATCTCCAACTTTTTTAATATAAAGTGCCTGTATTTTTTCTCTCTCCTTAGATTTTCCTTGACCTAGGAACTTCTTCTCCAACATGAGAGTACATGCGCACTTATTACAATGGCCCGCTCAATAGCTTCCACGCCTATTCTTGTTGTTATTGTATTACTGACATACTAGATCATTAAAACAATGTTCCGTGTGTCCTGTATAAGCTTTACCACAGCTTTGCAATATTTAGAAATCACGTGGCCCGTGCAGTATGTGAACCTAGTTTCATGATTGGTGGTGCACTGATGCCTACTGTGCTTGTTAATTCGATTGCACATCTTATATAACTTGCAAGGTACTCTGAAGAGTAAATTCACATTATATCGGTTGCATACATTAAGTTGTGCGATGTCTGGTGAACATACGGCACCATGTGCACTGGTCTTTTTGTCTTTTTCTTTGCGTGCTGGTTTGAACCTTATCCTTTTTCTTTCTGCAATATGGTCTCCCATACTTAAGTGATGAGAGAAAGGAGGCAACCTGCTTCAGTTAACCGTGCTGTCTGATTCGATAAACTCCTCAAATAAAAACTCAGTTAGTAATGAGCGCTTCTTCTGTGGTATCTGTTTCCCTGTGAGTATTTGTTTCAGTCGTGCTGTTTGCGCATAGATCTAAGGATGAACCAACTAGCCCTCACTGAGGTGTTACTGATTACTCGGATGCTTCTGTTCCTTCCTATTTCTTTTTCTTTCTTTCATCGCGTGAACCTGCACCTTCTTCGTGGTCTTTATCGAACAGCCCTATTTTTTTTTCGGCACGCTTTCATTTCGAATGCCGGAAACACCAACCCAAAACAGAATGAGCAAGAAAAAGGATATAATGGTGAGGGCGACCATTTATGAAATGAGAGAGGCAAAGATAACGCCGGCCGGTCCGAGGCTTTCTTTTCTGGGCGATCGCTACTCGCTTTGTCACCATTACCCGAAATTTTACTTTGCGCGCTTATATAGCCTTGGTGGCCGTCCTTGAGATCGCCAGCTCAGGGCTTCCCCTTTTATTTATTTTTCTCGTCTTCTTTCTTTCTTTTTCTCTCTTTCTTCTTCTACTTCTCTCCCCTCTTTTTTGTTTTTTTGCAGCAGTCGCCAGTCGTTTTCGTACCTTATGTGCACTTCCAGTCTGTACTTATAGTATACCCATTCTCCTCTCCTACTCTAAGCTGCCTTCTATAACTCACCGAGCTGGTCGAAGGAGGGATACAAAAAGAAAGAAAGAAATCCGCCCTCAGTATGCCCACATTTTATCTCGCCTCCGAGGGTCTTTGTCTTGCGTGAGTCCTGTCGCATTTCTCGGTCATGTTTCTCCCTCCACTTGGTACATTACGTAGAGCGCGTGCGCTTTAGATACGTCCTTATACTATCCCAGCATACTCTCCTTCCTTCCTCTCTTTCTTCTTCGGCCTCTCCTTCCCGCTTTTTCTCGTGCGTGCTTCACTGTGTGTGCTTGGGGCTGCATTTCCCGACCTCATTTCCCTGTCCGCCAGAGTGCAAGCGCATTGTGCGAGCATTCTTTGTCGCAGCCCTCGTTATTCCCGCCGGTCTCGCTCGTTGCCTTTGACTCAATATAGGTACGCCCTAACGCGTATAATGCGTCCTTCTGGATGTTACTCAAGCAATGAAGGGTTTCCTTAAGGCATTTCGGGCTCATCGCTCCTTTGTTCCTGCATCCTTTGCAACCCTTTGTTCTGTCGCGACCCCTATTGTCGGAAGGAGGCGGGAGGGCGAACACGTGGGAGTGGAATAGATGGCGCTCACGTTCCTTGGCGATGCATGTCGCTCGTTGCTGAAGCAGAGGTTGGGAGGGCGGGAAGAAACGGTGGGTAAGAATTATTTTCTGGTTGTCGGAAAGGATCCTCGGCTATCATCTTGCCTTACTCCGTTGGATGGCTGGCGGAAGCGCAGACGGCCTTTGAATAGCGGGTGTGTTTCGAAATTTTCGTTAAACTTGTTCGAAACGTATGTAGCTCTCTGGATTTAAGTCAGACCCTAAAGGCCAACTTATAAGTGCCACTAATGTGCATGTGTGTGATGCATATGTAATGCATCACAGCCAGCAAGGTATTTACCATAAATAAAAAGAAAGCAATGGTCTACTCGTCGGGAAGAAAGAAGCCCCGAGTGAAGTGTTTCGATCAAACAGCTATAGTAGTCTGTCACCTTTTCCCGATGAGTAAGTTTCGTATATCAAAGTTGCTCTCCGATGGGCGTCCATCTGCTTCTTTCTGCAAACGCCTGAAAAGAAATATTGCTTTCTTTCCACCATGATGACACGCACAACAGTACACAACAAAAGCCTTTCGACATTCTCCTTTCTTTTCTTCATTTTCTGGCTCGTGCGTGGCAGCATCACGACGATTTGAGGACTACGAGACATTCAGCGCATGCCGTGATTAGAGACACCCTCTGTCACTTCAAGCCTTAACCTGGATCGGCTGCTTCTCGGCGCAGCCGATGGGTGGCGAACATTTAGTTGGAGTCGCGAATAAGTAATTGCCTCTGGGAATGTGCCACTCTACAATGATGAAAAACATCAAGTTGGATTTTTCTTACACTGAGCGCAATCGAAGCCACGTTACAAGGGTTCCTCAAGGATAGCAGCTCGACGCTTTAGCGAGCTTCGCCAACAATGCGCCTGTTATAGGACATTTTTAAGTGAACTTATTTCACGCCAACGCTTTAGCGAGCTTCGCCATGAATGCACTGGGTATGGGCCACTCTTCAATGAGCCTCGCGCTACCCGCCGTGGTTGCTCCGTGGCTATGGTGTTGGGCTGCTGAGCACGAGGTCGCGGGATCGAATCCCGGCCACGGTGGCCGCATTTCGATGGGGGCGAAGTGCGAAAAACACCCGTGTGCTTAGATTTAGGTGCACGTTAAAGAACCCCAGGCGCTCCAAAATTCTGGAGTCCCCCACTACGGCGTGCCTCATGATCAGATCGTGGTTTTGGCACGTAAAACCCCATAATTAAAGAAAAATGAGCCTTGCGGCAACTTGGGTCACTAAGTATGTGCCACTGAGTGTGCGGCCATCGAGGGTACAATTATCAGCGTTCGCACACACCGCTGCGCCTTGCATTTCGGAGGTCTTGCGGCCGCGGCGTTAGATGGCGCCAAGTGTTCTTAGGTAAGCGCGAAAGAGGAATCCCGCTGCTGTACACGCCTTACACATCATTTGCTTCAATGGTGGCACTGCATTGTATCGCTATATTGATTGAATGCTCAACGCATTACCGTCGAGAATGATCATGAGATGAATTAAATTCAGGGTTTTTGCGTGCCAAAACGGTGATTTGATTACGAGGCACACCGTAATGGGGGACTCCGGAATAATTTTGACCACCAGGGGATCTTTAACGTGCTTCCATTGCACGGGACACGTCATGGGTACTGGCCAAATTTATAATAGGCTATGAGCGTAGCGAACGTGGCGTATTCGCAGATAAGTTCTTCGGTGAGGCGGACCTACATTGGCGCTAATAACGTAAGCGTCTGAATACTTACTAACGAAAAAATAATTGCCTTTTCATTAGAGCCTTGGAGGCAGTTAGTATATGGCAAATTTCGAGGCAGTCACACTTTAATGCACCGGTATATGTTAAAGTTTTAAAATTGCGCCTAGTTCAACATATTCACCATCGAATTTAGAGTGACTCATTATGAATGATTGCATGTCGTGGCTAATATTGATTTAGTACGTCGCGGCAGATGCTTGCCACGCAAGGCGTACCGTTTTAGCACCTGCCGTGATTGACCGCCGCCATCAGTTTCAGACTTCGTCACGCTTTTTGTGACCGGCCATTTCTGTCTGGTATGATAGCGGCGGGGCCTTTCCTGCGCTTATAGTGCGCTTGGTTTGAATATGCCTAAATTGAGCAATGAAATTCAATTATTATTTCTTGAATTAGGTGCTACCTTCAAGATTTATAAAAATGGCGGTGCATTGAAAAGTTGTTCCCTCCAAATATGCCAGCTTTACAACACCCCCCAAGATTAAAATACAAAAGTTCATTAACAATTTTTGGTAATTAGTCTTCTGATATTCACTTTATTAGCGGCAAAATAATTCCGCATAGCCGAAGAATTTAACGGCAAAAAACGCCACTTTCACCTTTTTATTCAATATCTGTATAGTAAAAACGAAAAAAAGCACCCTATTTAAGTATGAAATTTGTGGTGTACAAACAAACAGGTTGCACGTTGCAAAAGAAGAAAGTAAACACATTTTTGCGCATCGCCAATAATTGTATATAATTTAATTAGCCGCTGCTGCAAAGCTTTTGTTCACATTGATTCCAACATATGTGTTCGGTAATGTTCGGTAATGGTAATGGCTCGCCTCGCCTGGCAGCTCGAGGAAGTGGATGAACTGCACTTTACAATCTACGCAGACGACATTACGCTGTGGACGTCTTGCGAGGAAGAAATCACTGATCAAGTGGCGGCACTGCAAACAGCCCTGGACATGACCACAGTATTCTTGGAAAACGCGAGGATGAGTCCCTCCCCCGAAAAGACCTCGTATATCAACATTGGTGGCCATGATGAAGGCCGACACAAAGTGGCCTTACACTTCGCGAGCACGCTCATCCACCCAGTGACCGAAATGTGAAAATTCTTAGTGTGCCGACAGCAGCATACGGTCGGCCCGACATATGGATCCGACAGTTACGTCCAACTTGGCGCCGGATCCTTCATTTGATACGGTGAATATCGTGGCGCCTCCAGAGGGGCCGGGACCAAGACAGCCCGCCAGCTTGTCCTGGGTATGCTGGTGTGCCGTGCAACATACGGAGCGCTTGCGTACAGACTGACGAAACAGCACGTCCAACAGCTAGAGGGGCTGTACAACGAAGCACTCCGCGTTGTCGCCGGGCTGCCACTCCACGCACGGCTGAACGATCTGCGGCGCTATGCGCAACAGCCCCCAATTGAACACATTATCGAACATAGACGCAATGTAGACCAGCTCCCATGCCACACAACTCACCAGGGCCGCGCCCTCCTGCGCGCTCTTGGCAAAACACCGGACTCGGAGTTGGAGCCCGCACCACTAACGCCACCGTGGGAGACACAGGCGCCACTCGTTGGCTCACGACCTTTGCCAGGGCCCATGGACCCGCGCCGCCACCCAGAGCGCCGAAAGTGCTATGCAAATCGGCACATGCATGGAGAACCTAGCCAGCTCCTGTGGCAGCGTCCCTTTTACGTGGACGCTGCCTTCCGCACGACGCCCGACAGTATACGCGAGCCGCAGTTGATATACACCGCCTCGACACTGAAATTACGTGCGCCTGAGAGTGCGTATTTGGTAATCAAGAACCACCAGACGTACTAACGGTTGAACTGCTGGCTGTCTGTGACGCACTGCACGAAGCCCTCGAAGAACCTCCAGCTACGTCACAAATTACAATATATACCGACAGTCAGGCGGCAGTGCACATATTACGAGCCCCCCACACTGACCCCATAGCAAAGAACATAGCAGAGGCAAGCAGGAGGCTGCGCACGGTACACGCAGTCGAAACTCGAGTATGGTGGGTTCCCGGCCACTGCGGAGTACCAGGGAACGACGCGGCTCACGCCGCAGCGAGCGCGATACTAACCTTAAAGCACCGCAGCGACGTGGCAACCTTTGTGCCCCTGCAAAATGACGGAAATGAAAATACATCCTTCCTAGAACAACGACAGAGGCGATGACAACTCCGTGAACGCCTAGAACAACATACGCCGAAGGAAGATGCACTGCCTTCAGGCTTGTCGCGTTCGAGTCAAGTACTCGTGCACAAGGCACGAACCGGTACTGCACTGACGCCCGATATACTTGCTCGCTGGCGTACACACAATGAAAGAAGACGCCTTCCGGGCAACACTACGAAAGAGCTACCACCTATGCAGACAAGTTGCCCGGCGTGTAAAAGGACTGCTGCGCCAACCATCAGGCACTTGCTGTGGGAGTGCCCAAAGTATGACGCCCTCCGTCTAAAGCACCGGGGGCAAGTGGCAGGCATCGAGGAGTGGATCCGTGCCTCGGCGGAGGCCGACAGTATCCCACAAGCACTGTTCGCCTTTGCTGCGGAATCGGGAATTTCTCCGCATGGTGCAACCATGCGTGGAAGCATTCCTCGGTGGCTGGCCCTGTCTTCATCTCCCAATTCCCCAACTCCATTATCCTTAATAGGCCGATCAGCCATCCCTCTCTCAATAAAGTATTACCATACCATCTTATTTCAGAACCTTTCCCTCCTCGGCACAGAGTATACGATTCGACCTCGTGTTATTTACAGAGGAGCTTGCGTCTGTGCTTTCGCTACAATGCCGCTGGTTGCTATACGACATGGCGCCTTTTGAACACCAGATGCTGACTCTCTCCAGTGCTTTCCATGAAGCGCGTACCACCAACCCCATTGTCCAAAACAGCAGCCACCAGCAAGTACCCACCCCAAAAAAAGCGGAGGGGGATACGAATGTTTCATAAACTGCAGTAATTGTTCCCCTTCCCAATGAAGCTTACTTAACATCGAAAGTCTGTCATAAAACATGTTGCAATGCGGGAAGCCTATTTTTACCAATCACAGATTGCTGCTGAAGCTCAAGTTTACACAGTTATAGTATCCACATGTATGAAATTTCTTTGCCAGTATAACAAGACGACTACACACGTCCGAACTTGACTGTCGACACAATAAAAATTAATAAGTGTTACTTTCTTGCGCTGCAATTCAAGAGGAAAGTTTTGAAACTAACTTTAATTATACAGTAAAATATTTTGCGACCGATTGCAAAGCCTTAAAAATGTTTTCTTTCGTTAAAGCGACCCTAATATCTCTGTTCAGCTGAGAAAAGGAACAACTCAATAACACTAAATTTAAACTTCAAGAAGCCAGTAAACGGTTCATTACTTTTGCCTGCTGTCGGTTTACAGATCTTGAGTTTTAATTACTCTGTAATGAATAAAGAACAAGACATTGAATTAAGCATCAGCGCGTCCTTAGGACTTCGAGTGGGATCTCCGTCCGTATTCCCCATCGTAAAGCAGCCCCAATGGAGCAGGAACTGCAGTGCAGTGACTATTTCTTTCCAAGGATAGGCAAGTGGCCAGATTTGACTCCCCGCAGCAATGAGTTAAGTTTGGAAGCCTCGTCACTGCGTTTGCTTATTTCAGCTGTGCTCCTTCCGAGGGTGAAGAGCTCACGTGTTTGACTACATCGATGACAGCACCGCCTCTATACGCTTCTAGTGATAGTCCGGCTTTCTTTACCTGGAAGCCTTTCAAAACTAGCCGAGGTCATTGCCAAACCATTTTAACCTAAATATTTCGGGGCACCCTATCGGTATAGGTAATAAAAAAGTACCTATACCGATACATTTGTGCGGCCCTTTTTATTATGCACAGACAATAACGTCCTATAAAATAGTCCGTAAGCAGGCTTCCTCCAAAAACTGCTTACGCTGCCCGTAGTTCTTGCACAGTTTATAAGTCACACTATAGACAAAGGCGATGTATATGTGCCGCTTTGCCTTCCCTAACCCTTTCCTAGCACACAAACCTTAACACAAACCTTAGGGGGCTCTCTACGTTAAGCCCGAGCTCCGTCATGTTAACGGCGGCTTTCCAGCTGTGTGCAGAAATCCACTTGCGAAAATTTTCGCCGTGTCTTGTAAAATAAGTGAACACCCACGACGAGTAACCATTGTCATGAAGCGCATCGACGCACGCGCAGCAGCCGTTCGTGATTATACGTATAGTGCAAAAACCGGGCGTTAAATGCGGAGAGAGGCAGGATCTTCTCCAGCCATGTAAGTTCGCGCGCGCAAATGAGAACGCGTACGCAATCTGTCGTTTTCTTGCACCGGGCTAATGGTTCGCCGTCTGCAGTGGTCATAAGCCTGCCTGTCGTACTATTCCTGCAGAATCCTCCGGCTAATGACTGTCAGAGAAGTACCGCATTGCGCAGCGCTGCTGACTGAAGCCGTCGTCAAGTCGTTTGCCTAGGAGTCGCGGCTCCTCTTAAGCGGATTGCCACGGGTTGCAACGATGGTGGCGACTGGCTGCGCTTTAAATCTGTTCGCTTGCGATTCTTTTTTTCTTTTTTTATGCGCGAGCGTGCTCTGGAAGGCAAGCCTCGCGGCATTTAGTGGCAGCTCCTAAATCGAGTGAAGAGTTTCTGTAAAGTTGAAGTATAGGAGGATACAAATTTATTGGTGCTGATCCTTACTTGGATAGTAGTAGTTAGGTGACGCTAATGATGCCAATGTAGATTCGCCGCTTTCTTTTTAGCTTTACCTTTCCCACTTCTGGTGAACCACTTCCACTCCTGGTGAGCCCAAGGCTTACCCATTCGTGTGACACGGCTGGCGCGAAAGTGACAGATATCAGGGAGCACACATTCGAAGTACCGTATATTATCATTATTATTAGGCAACGCACCATGCACGAACGAACACAAACACACACAAACATACACACACAATAACGAGAGATCAGTGGGAACAAATTTAATCAAAGCAAAATCACGTCCGCTTTCAAGATGAGACGGTGGAGGGGGGGGGGGGGGGGGGGCTTCACCTACCATAGCTTGAGTGATGGTCAAATCCCTATGCAGCATGTAAAGAGCGAGAAGCCTCAGATAATCCTATATGGGCTTGTTTATCACTTGTCACAACCATGCGAAGTACGGACAATGAAGCCAGAAAAAGCACAGGAGAAATAATGGTTTTGTCTACTTTCAAATACACATAATAATTACTTTGCATACTTTCTTTAGCTTCATTATGTGTTACTTCGAATGGTGGCGACTCGAATGTACACAGGATGTCAGTATGTTGTCGGAAAGTCGGCTATCGGATATCGTCACCTTAGCGCGAAATAGCAGACCAATGATTCCTCTGTAACGCTAAGCTAATTTGCTGAGCCAAAAACATGCTGTCATAGTTGACACTGTCAACTTCTGAAGAACAATTTCTTTGCACTTACCACAGCCTCGTTTCCTTCTCTGTTGTACTGCCTTTTGTGGCCGCCGAAATACTCGTACAGACAGCGGCACCCCTAAGGCCTGTGTGGAGCGCATTATCTGGCACAACTTACCAAACGCGACTTTTGTGCGGTAGCGCAGTGATTACGCGTGTCCTCCTCCAAAGATGACACCTGGCGGAGTGACATGAGACCGAATCCAAGCGGCGGTGAGGAGGTTGGATGATGCCCACACCATAATGACTAAGTCTGTCGTTCTCACCGGCCGACAATGCAAACTCTGTATCGCACTTTTAATGGCTTTCAAAGTAAAATACAGCGCAGAATGTTTACAAAAGTATTCCTCGGCTACATTTGATCCATCTTACAAGCTGATGTATATCAATTGAAATTTGTTTGCAAAATTGAGAATACTTAAATAATAAATTTCTCAAAACTAAAGATTGGGTAGAAGTATTATGGTGTGGCTGATATCGATCGCAACTAATGAGCATCGGTTTACCGTGCTCTATCTGATTCGGAAATACCTAAACATTTGCTAGAAAGGTAACCATGTCTTCAGCTATACTTGAGATATATGTCATGCTACCAAGTGACGCAGATGTAATAGAAATTTTCTCAGTGAGCGTCGCGTTAAACTGGTGAAGTTTTATATTTTTGAGTTGTTTTTATCTGTTGCATTATACGAAAAATGTGATGTTCAGTGACAGAGGGTGCACGGAGAAGAGAGAGAAAGAAACGTTTATTGTGGAAACAGTGTCCCGACCGAGGCCCGGTATCACCCTGAAGTGTGAAGGTTCCTTAGTCCAGGAACCAACCCTCTGGAAATATTTATTTATTTGTTTTACCTTGCAGGAACGCCGGAATGATTACCAGCATCAGAGCAAACTGTGGATGAAGAAGACGAGCGACGCGCGAGCAGTGGGGCGAGGGACGCGCGGCTGGGCGCCCTTGGTCGTGGCCGGCCGAGACTGGAGCCTACTGGCGTGGACTACGGGATCGAGCTGTTTCCCACATTGGCGCTCAACGTGGGGCTCCGGCGGCGTCCTGGGATGGGCCATGGTCGGGGGAAGGCTGTTGGTGCCAGTTCTACAGCCAGTAGCGACTAGAGCACTCCACGGGTCGATTTTTTAAGCCCGGGCCCGGCCCGGGCCCGGCGCGGGCCAGTGTTTACGTCGGGCTGCCCGCCCGAGCCCGACATAAAGTTTTATGGCGAGACCCAGGCCCGGCCCGGGCCCGGAAATAATCTACGTTACCCGCCCGGCCCGGCCCGCCACCCCTTTACCTTAGGCCCGAGCCCGGCCCGAGCCCGGCTCGAAACCGGCCCGAACCCGGCCCGAGACCAAAAAAGACATGTTTTTCAGAATCGAGACGCGCGAGGATAACTCGCTGCACGTTACATGCACACCACCAGAAAGTCCGAGACCGGCCCGAGCCCGCGTCAAAAAACTCGAGCCTAGCCCGGGCCCGTGTCAAAAAGCACATGCCGTGCCCGAGCCCGGCCCGAGCCCGTGAAAAAACTGCCCTAGCCAGCCGGGCGCGGTCCACGGGCCGAGCCGGGCCCGGGTTTTCGGGTAAGCCCGAGCCCATGCAGTGCTCTAGTAGCCCTCCTACCCCGGCCTTGTGCGTGACCATTTCCGCGGCGCAAGCTGCATCTCTGGTGTTCGCTGACGAACGATTCCGCCGGCTCCTCCTCCGTCGCCGTCATCGAGCCTGGTGTGGGACCTGGTGACGGCGTGGTCTCCTATACGCGCTGCTGCAGCTTCCGGCAGCCACCGTTCGAGCAAGGCACCAACGGCGCAAGTGAAGTCATGAGCGCGATCTCGCCGACACCCCCTCAAGTGTGGCTCCGTCCCTCGGCGCTGCAGTGCGTCGTTCTACACAGACCGCTCGAGAGGACGTGGTGAGTGGAGTCCTGTGTTCCGGTGAGATTTCGGGAGCTCGAGGCCAGTTGCCAACGGTATACGGCGGCGGCACCGTTAGAGCGACGACCGGGATCATCTGCGATTTTCCCCTCCTTAGACCTGCGTGCGGCGTTGCGGTGTTGTGACAAGGCATTTAGCGGGCGGCGGCTCCTTTCGGAGACCTGCTGCGTGCACTCGTCAGAACGAGGCCGGAGAGCAAAACCGGACCAGGTGTGCGTCAGGGGATGGTTAGGTTAGGCCTTTAGGTTCCTGCAAAACCTCAACTCCGAGGCGGTATCACCTGGTCTCCCCAATCTTCGCGAGGAGTCCGTCCTAGAAGGCAGCCAGGTTTAGGGCCTATGGGTTCCTGGAACACCTTGGTGACTCGAACGTTTCCGGCGCCGCTGATCCTCGCTCGGTGCAATAGCAGTCTACGAGGTACGCCCGCCGGTAGGAGTGTCACGCCGTCGCTGCCAGCCACCGTGAGCCAGTGCCATCAACGCCTCCGCAGAGGGAGAGGCCGTGTGGGAATGCCGACATCATTAGCGGCATCAGAGCTAACTGCGGACAAAGAAGACGAGGGACGCGTGAGCAGTGGCGCGAAGGCCGTGCGAGCTGCGGCTGGGCGCCCTTGGGCGTGGCCAGCCGAGACTGGAGCCTGCTGGCGTGGACTGCGGTATCGAGCCGTTTCCCACAACCTATAAATATTAGTGCATGGCAAGCGCTTAACCTGGCGACGTATTCTTGGACGATTGCTTTCGACGATGTCAATTTCAGTGAGCATTGCCTGATAGAGCAAAATCGTATGTGTTGATCGGCTGATTTAGCAATACCTCATTCGAAGGCGATAGTATCGCCGAAAGTGATCGTCCAAGAATACCTACGTGCCCTGGACAAGGTTGAAAGAAAAAAAAGTCATCCACCCGACTGTAGCACGTAAATAAAGTCAAACAGGTTTTTCTCTGTCTGAGAAACCTGTAAAGGTTTATTTGCAGATTTGTGCTACAGTCGAGTGGGTGCCAATTTTTTCTTTCGCAAGTATTAGTGTGCATGGTTTTTATAAGTTACGATCCCCCGCAGTGTTGTTCCTAATGTACCGTTAGACTTTCGGAAGTAGTCAGATTGTTTCATTGGACGTACGGCTGAAGTTTGTAAACACAAATAAATTTAACATAAGAAACGTTAATAGAAAGATTTATTATAGTAGTTTAAAGAGTGTTTGCATAACTAGCGAAGTGAACATGTTTGTCTGGCAACATAGGGTTTTTTTTTCTCGCGTTGGCCTCAGCATTCCCGCCCAGTAGGTCGTGTTCCCGCCATAGTGTGTGTTTTGTTCCCACCACGAACGTTCTGTTCCACGTTGAACACCGCGATATATTGCGTCTGTGTCACAAACTTCGGTTAACTCTTTGAATAGGAGTTTTAAACCACCTATTCTTGACCGATCCCACTCAGCGGATATGTGCCATTATGGCAAGAGGAAACAATAGCCTTCCCACTTTCGTGCTCCTATCATGGGTAAACGTACCGAGTAAGAAGTCGTAATCGCATGTCTTATGGCAACTGGATGCTCGCTCTAGAAACCGAAGCAGATGCAGCGAAGGTACTCAAAGTGTATATAAGGCAACATCTGATCCTGAACTGTTTCCTACTGTACGCCTCGGCGCTGTCTGCCAGAATCTGCAACTGAGCGACCTGGGCTTTCAACCATCATGAAAGATGGTACCAGGAAAGTGTGCCTCATCTCAGTGAGCACAATTTTAAGCAGTCGTTCCGAGTCAACCCTTCGACGTTCTGGCTCATCGTGGAGAGCTTGCACCTTGTGCTCGAACGACAAAGCACCAACAAGCGGGAGTCGATCTCCCGCGAGAAGCGAGTCGCAATTGGCCTATGCAAGCGGTGCTCGTCGGCCGAAGATCGAACTGTGGCAAATCTCTTCGGCGTTGGGCGCTCAACCGTCAACGTCATGTACAGGCAGTTTTGCGAGGCCGTTTTCTCTGTGCTCGAAAGCGACTAGGTCAAGATGATGACTGCCGAGGAAATGGCAAGGCACATACAGGAATTCGAAGCTGTTTCTGTCAAGGTGTCGGAGCCCTCGATGAATGCCACCTTTCCCATTTCCCCACCAAAGGAGCACGTCACAGACTACCATAACTATAAAGGCTGGTAAGTGGGCTTAATATAACTTCTTTTACGTAAAAGTTCCGCTTTGTGCCAAATTGCTGTAGTCAGAAAGCATTACTGAACCTTTTTCGTTGCACAATACACACCAAGCGTTATGCCGCCCGTGAGGCATGAGGCAGTCTGTATCGCAAGAAAAAAAAAACAGTGTGACTTTCTTCCACTTGGCCAGAAGCTTTCGGTCAGCGCATAATTTGGTCGCTACCATTTTGCAACGTTTACTGACACCAGAGCTAGACCAGCGACACAGTTTTGACGTAAACTGTTTAATGCACCAGGGAGAAGGTACAGGATTGTAATAACAGTAACAATTACAACATCCTAATAATGGCCAGAGAACACAGCAGCATCTCGGACTCACAGAACGAAATATACTTTACAGACACTAGTGAAAATAAACTGCATGACCTGCAACAACAAACAAATTGCAGAGTTTGGACTGGCGGCGCAATGCTAAAGAGACAGCAGAGCTGATGGGAACCTAGCTAGTCCTGGCTTTTGGGCTAGGCTAAGCACTACCAAGTGATCCCCAGCATTTCCCAGAATTTATTGATTATTTGGCGATTATCGATTAGCTATGGATTGGCTATCGATTGGCTATCGCAAGGTATTGGCCACGTATTTGGGCTAGGCGAAGCACTACCAAGTCATCCCCAGCATTTCCCGGAATTTATTAATTATTAGTCGATTATCGATTAGCTATTGATTGGCTATTGATGACTGACTAAGCTTACGTCGTCCCAACCATGCTTAGCTAGGCTTATCCAGGCTCAGCTTCCCTAGTTCAGAGGGGTATGTGCCATTGCACTAGGACTCTTTCTGCAGAACCGCCAGGATCGGCCCACATTTCTTGTTCGCATGTTACGGACTAACGCTCGGCCTTAAACAGCTCCGCTGTTAAAAACATGTTGCACTCAATAGTACCATGATGCACTCAGCTTTAATCACTCTGCACTTTGTTCTTTGCAGGCGCAGCATCATCTTGCTGGCGCTTGTGGATTACAAGTACTGCTTTAGGTATGTCAACGTTGGTGCTCCTGGACGCTGCCACGCTCACACGTGTTTGGCCTTTCAAAGCTGTCGAAGATCATTGAAAGTCCGCTTTTTGAAACGCCGCTTGTCACAATAGACAGTACAACGGTGACGGTGACAAAAAGTTTATTTGATCCTGAGAAACTGCGGCCCGGGGGAGCCGAAGGCTCCCTCAGATCAAGTCGGTGGCTCCGCCCACGATGACACCGGGGGAGGCGAAGTCCTGTTGCGATGCCGTGGGCCTTCTGGACTGCCTGGAGCTGGATGTGGTGCTTGTCGTTTCTGAGGAATTCCTCCCACCGTTCCTTGGTGGCAAGTGTAGAGACCTCTATGGCTGGGCACAGCCAGAGCATGTGGTCGAAAGAGCATGAATCGGCTCCGCATTTGGGGCATGGCTGCGGGTAGTCTGGGTCTATCCTGCTAAGTAACCGTGGAGTGGGGTACGTGCGGGTTTGTAGCATTCTGAGCGTGATAGCTTGTGACCTCTTTAGTTTTGGGCAGGGAGGAGAGTGCCACCTCCTTTCCAAGCGGTAGTGTAAGACAATTTCGTGAAAGGAGCACACTGGGTCTTTCCGGATGCAAGCCTCGAGCACAGCGGTACCACCTATAATTCTTTGTGATCAGGCTTTTCCATTGGCACGAAACCTGATGAAGCCCTTTGGACACCGTGGTGCAATCATCGACACTAAAAAAAGTTTTAACCATTTACGTGCAGCGAAGAGAGTAGTAGAAAACGCATTCGGGAGGCTTAAGGCCCGGTTTCGTTTCACAGCAAAGAGGATGGAGTGTCGTGTGGACAATGCCCGTTTGGCAAGACGAGCATTTTGAGTGCTAAGCAACATTTATGAGCACTTGAACGACAGTGTCCACCCGCAATGGTTAAGTGAGGTGCAGCAATGCAATGTTGAATTTCCACAGCCATCGCGCGCAACAGAAGGCCAAGTTGGAAATGGGGCATCCATAAGGGCCGCATGTGGAATACTAAAGCCAAAGGAACTAAAATGCTGAACAAAAAAACTAAGACGAGGGATCAGTTTTTTGTTGAAAAACGCCACCATTACATCTACGAGCTTCTCCTGCAACTTGAGTGCCTTGTTACGAATATCCATCTCCATTTTTTTGCGCTGCTTCAAACTATACTCTCTTAGGAGCTGCTGCTCTTCGAGCATATTCCCCTGGAAGTCAACAGTCATAGACCTTCGCTTCCTGCAGGTGCCATCCGAGCTGTCATTTTCAAAGCATATGCTTCCCTGAGTACAGTTTTCGTCTTCGTGGCTGCTTGCAAGCTAAGGTGCCGGAGACTCTGGTGGTGGGCATTCTTCGAGTATTTCGGCTTCGACAGCTGGATAGGACGGCAAGCTGGATTCCATCATGCCGAAGATGAGCTGCGTTTGAAGAAGACAGACAAAATGCATTTACTGGATAATAGTCGGGTACAACTTTAGAAGACAGGAGGAGGCCCCGCCCAGTTGACCGAAGCGCAGCAGCCAATTCCTCCGTGACTCAAGAAATAGTCCCGCTCAAAAAATTGTGACTGCTTATAAAACGCGTATTTGTTGGTATAATTAAGATTTGTGTATCTTGACGAGTGGTTTGGTAAAACTATCATGATTGAAATGCTACCGCACATGCCGGATCGCGAGAGAAAAAAAAGTTGTCGCAGTTTCACCTGAAAGGCGAAGCATCAATTGCGATAGCAAATTTGTAGAGAGCTATACGGAGTAATGATAGTAGCTTTATCAGCTGTATAAACTTGGACATGCAGCACCACCGGCAACACGCAGAACTGTTGTCGACGCCGTCGGCGTTTTGCCCGCGTTCGCACAAAATGCGTGCGGCGTTGGTGACTGTTGCCGGAGCCTCTGATATAAATAGGCACTTGGTGCCGCACCTAAACGTCGCCTCCCTTGCCTCGTCCTCCCCCCTCGGCCTTTCGCGCGTCGGAAGAAGGCGCGTTTGCTCTACATATATGGTGATTGTAAAGGAGGAAAGAGACGCCTACTTCTGCAGCCCTTAAGGGAGCACGGCGCAGAACGAGCGTTTGTTCTCCGCCGTGCGTTCACTCCCCGTGAAAGCGCGCGTCCCTCGCGCCCTTTCACTCGCACACACAGCGTTCGGCGGCGCGCGGCGACGATTTCATCTCCATTGACGTCATACGGAACCTCACGGCGACGGCGACGGCGACGGCAACGGCGACGGCGACGCCGACGGCAGAAATCTGCTTTGGAGTGTCCATATAATTGCTATCGCAATAATAACTCCGTGCCTTCTACAACGCTGCGCGTCGTCTGCTACGGAGCAAGATCGACGGCACCGGGCGTAGTAGTCGCTGGCTTAATAGCATAAGATTCATATATACTTTTTGTGTGTTTGCACAACCTTATTTTTTTAATGTGTTGGGCTTATTTTTAAATAATATTTTTTTCTTTTTTTTCGCGGTTGCGAACCTGCGATCTCGTAAGTTCGCGCACGATCGCGCGCGGCATTCCGTGCCAGTTTTCAGCCATGGAGCCCAGCGAGGTGACATCGGAACGCGATCCTTTGTTGCCGAACGAGTCTTGTGTCACCTCGATGACCACACCACCAAGGAGCCTCGGCAAGAACAAGAGCGGCCAAATCCTGAACAGCGATTCACGCAACATGATCTTCCACTGCTACACGTTTTGGCGTAACAGGCAGCCTGACCGTAGCGTGGAGGACACGAGCAAGTTTGTCGCTGATATGCTCGGTGTAAGCGAAAGGACTGTGTTCAGGGTGAGGGAGGAAGTTAAAGCTTCGCGTTTTTTGGGTGGCAAACTGACGACGCCCTCGCGAAAGCGCCCACGCAATGCGGAGAAGAGAAGACGCAGCGCGAAGTTTGACAGCTTCACGTTGTGCGCGATGAGGTCATGTGTGCACGATTTCTTTCGCCGCAACGAGATACCGACGTTCGAGAAGATAACTACCGAGTTTCCCCATTACTAAGGCGGTGTAGTGTGCGTTGCCTGCTTGCCGAGATCGGCTTCAAGCAGAAAAAGAGAAGCCGCAACTCGCTGCTTATCGACCGGGATGACATCACCAATTGGCGGAATCGCTACCTCCGTGACGTGGAGCGCTACCGGGCGGAAGGCCGAAAGATCTTATATCTTGACGAGACATGGGTGACGGCGGGACACACTCGGTCGATCGTGTGGACAGACACCGTGGTGCAGAAGCGCAGACGCCTGTTCGCTCGAGCAAATGGCCTGACGACGGGTCTAAAACAACCTTCTGGGAAAGGTCAGCACCTGATCGTGACGCACATCGGCAGCGAGGATGGTTTCGTCGACGGCTGCTTGGATGTATTCAGAGGCCAAAAGACAGGCTACTACCACGAAGAAATGGATGGCAATCGCTTTGAGGGCTGGTTCAATGACGTTCTGCAGAAGTTGCCAGCTGGTAGCGTCATTGTTTTAGACAATGCACCTTACCACAGCCGGCGAGAAGAGAAATTGCCGACGACGGCCTAGAAGACGGAAAAGATACGGGAGTGGCTCACAAGCAAGAACATCACCTGCGGTGAAAGGATGATAAAGAAGCAGCTGCTTGAGCTGGTGGCATATGTAAAGTCACGCTTTCTGAGCTACATCGTAGACAACACAGCTATAAGGGCCGGTTGCAGTGTACTCAGGCTCCCACCGTACCACTGCGAATTTAATCCCATTGAGCTTGTGTGGGCCAAGGTCAAAAATGGCATCGCTGCGGACAACAGAGACTTCAAGCTGTCCACGGTTGACGTCATCTTGAGGGAGAAAATCAAGCAAGTAACGGCGGAAGACTGGAGGAAGAGCATTCAGCATGTGATGGACTTGGAGGCAAAGTTCAGACTTTACACGTCTGGGAGTGAGCACATTCAACCCATCATCATCCAGCTGGGTGAAGATGACACTGAAGAAAGAAACTCCGACTGCGAGCTGTCTGGCATTCAGCCACTCGACGAAGCATAAAGGCTTCTTATTAACAAAAGAACAGCGCTTATTAGGGCTATCAAAATTTTGCCGGTGCGTTCGCAACAGCCAACCATCCATTCCGTGACCTCTAAAATAAATAAGCAGTTCCATTTATGGCATATTCCTTGTAATAGAAGCCCAATTCTGATAAGCAACGTCCTGCACACATTGTGCTCGATTTAAGAAGTGGCATAGAAACATTTAAATGCTGGCATATCTGAATTGAAACACTATTGTTAACCCTGACTATCGTTGGCGGGCTCAAAATGCTCATTCGGGCAGCCACCGTCGTGTTTGACGCGCCCCATAGTGAAATAGCATCAGTCAGAGCACGCTTTATGGTTCTGTTAGCAGTCTGCACTGGAAATCAGTCATGTCATAGTGAGTGGTGGTGAAATAGCAGCAGACAACACGAAACTGGCAGCCACTGTCAGCAGCTTGAATGCCAAAGCACATTCATGTGGTTGCAATGTTTATTTTAATATCTGGCTCACACAAGTAATGCGAATAAGAGAACAAATATAAGACATCATTAGCTTAGTGAGGCCCAAAATGCTCATTCAGGCAGCCACCGTCGAGTTTGACGCGCCCCATAGTGAAATAGCA
>NC_051156.1:137814446-137934112 GCF_013339745.2 Dermacentor silvarum
AGCAACAGCTGAAAATACCACCTAAATTTCTCATTGCCGGTTTTTGATAATGTGGGGTTCGGCGGTACGGCACAGAGTGATGGTTTGAAAAATTCTACATAGCACTTTTCTTGCTTTAGGTGAAGAAGCTATGCGTGCTCCTCGCAGCGATCGAATGGTGATAGGGACTAGGGTGGTTGGAGATTCAAGACTCCGGTGGAAACCAACAACCGGACCAACAACCACTCCAAAAACAGTTCTATGAAAAAGAAAAAAAAACTATAAACTTAAATTGACCCGAAGTTAGTGCGCTTTTTTATAAATATTTTTAAATTTATTTTTGTTTATTCCACCCCTTCCATCCAACTACGTACTTAAATTCTATTTATTCTGGCGGAAACCTGCCTTTGCAAAATTTATGTTTTCTTCGTTGTGCTTTCTATATAACTTTTAATTTCTGGTGCTCGTGCTAACCGATTTTCAGCCAAAGTGCCAGTGCGGGTCACATACCATTACCAGGAAAGGTCTACTGCTAATAACGTACAATAACTATTACGAGTGCTCTGATCGACACACAAGGACAGCAGACGGAGACAAGCGAAGCGAAGGCTCGTCATCTCCACCACCGCAACCACGCCCTCTGTCCCCCTTCCACTAAAAAAAAATTATAGGGTTTTACGTGCCAGAACCACGATCTGATTATGAGGCACGCCGCCGTGGGGGACTACGGAAATTTGGACCACCTGGGGTTCTTTAACGTGCACCTAAATCTAAGTACACGGGTGTTTTCGCATTTCACCTCCATCGAAATGCGGCCGCCGTGGCCGGCATTCGATCCCGCGACCTCGTGCTCAGCAGCCCAACGCCCTAGACCCCTTCCACCGGCCTAAGAAAAAAAAAACCTATACATATATATACAGGCCGTTACGCAGCACACGAACTACGTGTAGGACGGAGCGCGCCTCTAGATTGTCGGGACCGAGTTTGCCGGTAGCGCTGATAACAAAGCGTTCTCGCGGAAACTTGAGCTTGAAGTGAGAAAGCGCTTCGAGGTGTGAAATTTCGTTAAGAGGTTGCCTCTAGCCCGAAGGACTCTCTTGGAACGCCGCCAGAACACCTCAGCGCTTCAGTCAGCTGCTCGCTATAGAATGCAAGATGCGTAAAGTGAAGGAGGAGGGCAAAGAAGAGCAGCGGCGCGTAAACGACGAAAACACCCAAGGCGCGAAGAGAAAACACACAGATAACAGCACTTCTTCAAGCCGCCCTGTTCAGTGCTGCATTTCAGTTGGTTTTCGCAAAATTATAAAGTAAATAACGTTTTCTCTTGGAGAAACTTCGAACGTGCAGGGAAGGCGTTAAGACCACGTGGAGAGGCGTTCATGGCGCGATCCTTGTTTTCTACTCAAGCACACATTTTTTGCACTTTACATGGCAACCTCTATCGAACTAAATAAAGTACTTACGTTCAGTTAGTAGCCACGTTGCTTATACCTGACGTTCTTAGACAGCGTCTGCTTACGTTGTTTTACAAAAGATTTTGTGCCCTCGTTGAGAGTTATATAGGGCAGCAATCTAAACAAGAAAGAGCCGCAACCAAATGCTGTTTTTTTTTTTTCAGATGCCCCTAGAATGCTTGTTACCTTGAAAATTTTTCGGATGCTTTAATTAGGTTCCCTTATTTGGGTACCTTTTGTGCTAATCGTGCTAAAGACGCGTAATGCATTCGTATCGCACATGTTTCTTTTTCAACCTATTTGACTGTGTCAAATACACTCTCGTTTCTTCTTCAAATTTGCTCTGCTTCACTCAGCTTGAGATTTTACTATTTTCCTTCACCGAGAAAGACATCACCCTTTCTTCATACTGTTCACACTGTGGCCCTACTAAGATAAAATCGACTGTTCACGCGTTTTAAGCTTTGACTCTCCGTAAGCCCGTTTGAGTAGGGAGTCATATAATGAGAGCGAATGGACAGGCCATCCAAAAAACAAGGTGCTTTCCCTTTGGACGAAACAACCTATTGATGTAAAAGTGCAGCTTAGAAGAGATGGTCCGGCGACACAAAGGCAATTTTTATTTTAAAAAAACACTGCTTCAACGTTTTTTGCAACGTAACGGCTTATTCTTGTTATGCTCTAAAATTATTCTTCAAAGATAGTAACTCATCCGCATCGGTAGCCCGGTTACAATGGCGTTGCGTTTCTGAGGTAGAGGTCGTGAGTTTGATCCCAGCAGCCACAGTCACATTTAGTTGGGTGCGAAATACAAAAATGCTCGCGCACCTAAATTTCCGGCGCAATCCTAGAAGAGCCCCAGGTGGTCCAAATTATTCTGGAGTCCTCCACTATGGAGTGATTCATAAGCAGATCGTACTTCTGGAACCTATAGTCCCCATAATTAAGTTATAGATGAAAAAAACAAGGCTACGTTATTTGTGGCGACAACGCAGCATTGTCAAGCTCAACGTATACGACGTGCGGAATCTCTTGAAAGTTTCAATCCCTTTCCTGCGTGCTTCAACTCCTCCGGTTTCAACAGGATATCACGTCGTCGTTGGTGGCCCCTTCGCTGTATGCTTATTCGGCAGATCATGCTTTCCTGGAAAGTTAAGCAGCGCTACGCAGGCATAATATTATACCCAGCGAAAGTATCGGGACAATTCACGTTGAAAGTTCTGGAGAAGAAAAACCAGCCTGCCGAAAGAAGGTAAATATACAGACTGAAAAATAACGAAGCTACACTACAAGAGAAAAATTGTACGTGTAAATTCTTCAGTTCCAACGGCCCACTTCAAAATACCTTTTGTTTCTTCTGACATTTTTTTTTGTATTTTGCCGCAACGCACTTGAAATAGCTTGAGCTCTTAAACATTGTTTCGACAAGGAGAGTTTGTCCACCATGCAAAGAGTAGTTGCGTGGTGCGCGTGCGACATCGACACCGACCGTGACTCGTTTGCGAATGAATGCGCACAAATTTGTTGCGGCGTATTCTACGTCGGTGTTTCAGCGACCCAAGCAGCAAAGCGTTTCTTAGCAATTCTTATCTCGGAAGTACCACGACTGAGGAGCTAAACTTAATATTAGTTGCTTCAACAGGGCGCTACACTCTAGAAAACGTAAAGAAAGAAAAAAAAACAAACAGCAGATGCCACGAGCTGTGGGGATCGATGTTATGCGAAGCAGTGTGCGGGGAGCCTACCAAGTTAACGAAAAGAACATCAGAGCACCAACACGTAGGCGGCTCTTTCATGACCTACATGACACGCATGTCATGACATTCATGCCATGAGTCCTCGGGAATCCCTTTAGCTACACCTAAGAGACCTAGGAATAAGGCGGGCTATTATCTGCTTTTAAACTACATCTGTGAGCTGCTGCACACGGCATAGGAAAGGTTGCAATATAAGTTCTATAGCCGTTTTTCATTTCACAAGTTCTTTCTGATGGTGCACACCTTCGGTAACTACGCTGTTTCTCTGCGCAAATATGGTGCTTTTAAATTCTTAGGCCAATTCTGGCGGGCACAGCATACTGTCCATTAAATATAGAGTAGTCAAGACGGCTTTGGACATCTCAGAGCGCTCTTATCAACCTTCGGCAGTTGAATACGCCTGTGCACCTTAACACTGACCTCTACAGTGTCTTTTACACATGCTACGGAGAATCGGTTAAGACACGTTTTTGAGACAACTGCAATATGGGGGAGAGAGGGAGATGCGCGCGTGCTCAATTCTACTGCACGGTATAGCACGCCTATGGAACTCAGCTCAACGCGTGTGTTCGATGCTATAGCTACATTTTTTGTATACAGCTACAATTCCGCTTAGAAAACTGTCATGAGGCAGGATACTTTAGAAAGAGCAACACCTAACACCGACCTCTGACCTGCACTCTATAGGAAGCAAGAACATTTTTTTTATTTTTCATTTCGAGCTTCGTTTTTAATATTTGTAGTTCCTGAACACTGCCAATTCCGCGATGTTATGTTCAGTACTTGACCTTTTATGGATGCCGTTCGCTTCTTGCCTGTTTGATTAAACCATGTGTTACCTCGCTCAAAATCTGATTTCGTTCAAAGGTTTCGTTAAGCAGAGTGTCACTATAAATTGACGTAATAGGAAGATTATAACGCCACCGGAATACGCAAATTATGGCGAGAAAGAATAAAATAAAAACAGAGCCTCAACAATCTCTCTGCTCTCTCTCTCTCTTTGTGTGTGTGTGTGTATTTCTGTAGGCGTAATGTTGCGCCATCGAAAAAATAGTGCCGGCCACTGGCCTTGTCAGGAATGCCCAAAAGAAAAAAAAACTGAAATGCGCCAAAATCACCAAAGACACATTGAAGACGCAAAAGAATGGCCGTAGTTCCTATTTGCAGCCATTGCGTCCCAATTTCCGCGATGCTAGTTCTGGGACTCATGAACGAGTCTTCTTTAATCTCTCGTACAAATTACAGCAGATTACGACAAAGTGGTGGCATGGAGCAGAGGTAGAACACCCGGCTTCTAATGTGAAGGTCGTAAGTTCGAATCCTCCTCCAGTCCACGACATTTTCAGGCATGGAGTGGCGCCTGACACCGGCAAAAAATATCGCTAATGGGGTTATACTAGTCCAGGTGCAACCAAACTAGGAAGGCCCACTAAGCTTCCACAAAGTCACTCCCTCACCAGAACAGGAATTGGCCTCCAAGGTGCAGTATTCACCCACTACCTCCCTCATGACTCCTACAATTACCGCATGGCCCTCAGTGCCCAGCAGCAGCGGAGCACCTGACCAAGGTGGCGGTTATACCTGCGACGCGGCAGAGGGTGCTAAGAATCTGTGGGTCCGGACAGGCCGCCACTGGAAACTGAACCTGGCAACGTTCAACACGCGCACCGTATCGAGTGAGCCTATTTGAAGAATTATCAGGTATTGCCTGGGATATTATTGGCCTTAGTGAGGTTAGAAGAACTGGTGAGGCATATACAGTGCTAACTAACGGACACGTCCTCTGCTACAGAGGTCTTCAGGATAAGGAAGAATTGGGAGTAGGATTTCTAGTACATAAGGACATAGCGGGCAACACTGATGAATTCTACAGCATTAATGAGAGGGTAGCAGTCGTCGTAATAAATCTGAATAGGAGGAATAGAACGAAGATATATGATGAAGAAATTGAACAGTTTTATGAAGATGTTGAATTAGCAATGACAAAGCTGCTTAAATGCAAGAATGGGGGAAAAGCAGGCTCGTGAGCAAGCAATTGGCAACTACGGCATCGGCTCCAGGAACACTACAGGGGCGATATTGGTAGCATTCGCGGAAAGGAATAGGCTCCGAATAATGAATACCTTCTTCAGGAAACGCAGCAGCAGGAAGTGGACCTGGAAAAGCCGTATTGGAGAAACAACAAATGAAATAGATTTCATACTCTGTGCCGATGCCAGCATAGTGCAGGAGGTAGAAGTGTTACGTAAGGTAAAGTTCAGTGACCATATGTTAGTGAGGTGTAGGATTTCTCTCAATTTGAAGAGAGAAAGAGTAAAATTAGTCAAGAAGAAACTGCCAACCAAGACGGAGTAAGGGTGAAAGCAGATCAATTCAGGCTGGTGCTCGCAAACAAATATGCAGCTTTAGAACAGCAAGATGAAGACAACATATAGATGTAACGAGTGAAACCGTAACTAGGCTGATCTCAAAAGCACCAGTTGAAGTGGGAAGTAAGGCACCAAGGCAACCAGTAGGTAAGCTCTCCCATGTCACAAAAGACCTAATAAAGAAAGGCCAAAACATGAAGGTGTCAAACTCGAGAGATCAGATGGAATTCGCTGAACTGTAAAAACCGATCAAGAAGAAGAAAGTAACGAATATTCGAAATTATAACGTGAAAAAGAATGAGGAAGCAGTAAAATATGGACGCAGCATGAAACCAGTTAGAAGAAAACTTGACATAGGACAAGGCAAAATGTATGCACTGAAAGATAAGCAGGGTAATATCATCAGCAATTTCGATGACATAGTAAAATTTGCGGAAATATTCCATACTAAGCTGTACAGTTCCCAGAGCAGCCAAGCTACTTTCGTTCTAAGTAGTGATGAACAGGATAGAGAGGCTCCTTCTATAACTAACGATGAAGTTAGAAGGGCCTTCAAAGACATGACAATGGGAAAAGCTGCTGGAGAATATGGAATAACAGTCCATTTAATCAAAGATGGCGGAGATATCATGCTTGAAAAGCTTGCAGCCCTTTATACGCAATGCCTCACGACTTCAAGTGTGCCAAAAAGCTGGAAGAACGCCAACATTGTACTAATTCATAAGAAGGGAGACGTTGAATAATTGAAGAATTATAGACCCATTAGCTTGCTTTCAGTATTGTATAAAATATTCACCAAGAGAGTTTCCAATAGAATCAGGGCAACACTTGACTTCAGCCAACCAAGAGAACAGGCTGGCTTCAGGAAGGGATATCCTACGATGGATCATATCCACGTAATAAATCAGGTAATAGAGAACTCTGCGGAGTGCAACCAACCTCTCTGTATGGATTTCATAGATTATGAAATATCATTTGATTCAGTGGAGATACCAGCAGTCATAGAGGTATTGCGTAATCAAGGAGTACAGGAGGCATACGTGATTATCTTGGCAAATATCTACAAGGATTGCACAGCAACCTTGGTTCTCCACAACAAATTAAAAAGATACATATCAAGAAAGGGGTCAGCCAAGGAGACACGATCTCTCGAATGCGATTCACTGCATGCTTAGAAGAAGTATTCAAGCTCTTAGACTGGGAAGGCTTAGGAGTGAGCATCAACGGTGAATATCTCAGCAACCTGCGGTTTCGAGATGATGCATTCTCGTATTCAGCAACAATGGCGACGAATTAGAGCAAATTATTAAGGACCTTAACCGAGAAAGTGTAAGTCTGGGGCTGAAGATTAATATGCAGAAGACAAATATAATGTTCAATTGGCAAGGAAACAAGAATTCACGATCGCCAGTCAGCCTCTATAGTCTGTAAAGGAGTACGTTTATCCAGGTCAGTTACTCACAGGAGACCGTGATCATGGGAATTAAATTTACAAAACAACAAAATTAGATTGGAGGGCATACGGCAGGCATTGCAAAATACTGACTGGGAGCTTACCACTGTCACTGAAAAAAAAAGTGCACAATCATTGCATTCTACCGGTGCTAACATATGGGGCAGAAACTTAGAGGTTAACAAAGAAGCTTGAGAACAAGTTAAGGACCGCACAAAGAGCAATGGAACGAAAAATATTAGGCCTGACGTTAAGAGACAAGAAGAGCGCGGTGTGGATCAGAGAGCAAACAGGGATAGTCGATATTCTGGTTGACGTTAATCGGCAAAAATGGAGCTGGGCAGGTCATGTAATGCGTAGGATGGATAACTGGTGGACCATTAGAGCTACAGAAGGGATACCAAGAGAAGGGAAACGTAGTCGAGGAATGCAGAAAATTATGTGGAGTGATGAAGTTAGGAAATTCGCAGGCGCAAGTTGGAATCACCTAGCGCAAGACAGGGGTAATTGGAGATCGGCGGGAGAGGCCTTCGTTCTGCAGTGGACATAAACATAGGCTGATGACGATGATAAAAAAACCTTAAGATGAAAGCATTAGTCATGCCCATGACTCTGACTTCTACCATCATCCTTTAGCGTTTCCTTCACTTAGTACCCACGTCCGAACCCATTCCAGTGGTTTTTGAGTGTGAATCTTTTTCGCTGAGTCATTGTCATGACCTACATGACACGCATGTCATAAAATTTATGTCATCTTTTTCGTTCTAGGGTTTTGCATGCCAAAGCCAGTTCTGATTAGGAGGCACGCCATAATGGAGGGCTCCGGATTAATTTTACCTCTTGGGGATCTTCCCGTGCACTACAACGCAAGCACACGGGCGTTTTTGCATGTCTCCTCCATCGAAATGCGGCCGCTGCGGCCGGGATTCGATCCCGCAACCTCGTGCTTAGCAGCGCGACGCCTTAGCTAACTGAGCCACAGCAGCGGGTGGCCTTTATGTCATGACCTATAACTTATGTTCTGTCGTACACTCCTGTCATACTGTGCCCATTTTGGTACCTAACAAGTTAACCAAACGACCATGAGAGCACCACGACATAGGCGGCTGTTTCATAACCTACATAACACGCATGTTATGACATTCATGTCATGACCTATCATATATCATTTATGTTCGTCATATACTCTTGTCATAGTATGCCAATTTTGGTACATACGAATTTAAAGAAACGACCATGAGAGCACAAAGACCCAGACAGACAGACAGACAGACAGACAGACAGACAGACAGACAGACAGACAGACAGACAGACAGGCAGGCAGGCAGACAGACAGACAGACAGACAGACAGACAGACAGACAGACAGACAGACAGACAGACAGACAGACAGACAGACAGACAGACAGACAGACAGACAGACAGACAGACAGACAGACAGACAGACAGACAGACAGACAGACAGACAGACAGACAGACAGACAGACAGACAGACAGACAGACAGACAGACAGACAGACAGACAGACAGACAGACAGACAGACAGACAGACAGACAGACAGACAGACAGACAGACAGACAGACAGACAGACAGACAGACAGACAGACAGACACATACATACTGTCAAAGTAGCAAATGTTCGCCAAGAAATGCTTCGCTGACGCGCAGCCTGCAAAGGCTCATAGACAGGAAAGCATTAAAAACATTCCCTATGATTGCGGCGTCACATACTGTATATTACGCTCAAGTGGTACAGCCGCTTGCCGTTTCAGTTTTGGCTGTGGTTGCTACCGCAGCCAGATTTCCTTCTATATGCTTCACGATAGAAGTTGGAAAGGGAAGAATAAGCACGGTATCCGTAACTTCAAGACGCAGGCTTACGTCAGTTTTACTACAGGCTTCGTCTCCAGTTTACCTTTCTCTTCATCCGCAAAACTTCTCTTGATACAAAACAGACATCACTTGTAAAAATGGATATAACTTATAAGAAATAATAATAAAAACCACCCCCTTGTTATTTCCAGCACATTTTTCAAGTTGAAACTTTGTGACAATTTTACATTATTCTGTAACCCACGCCTTATGTAATAACCCCGCGCGTGGTCTTGAGGAAAAATAAAATAAAATAAAATGAAGGTTTTTTTTCTCATGACCAATTAAGAGCCATGGACTTACAGGTTATCCTATGTAGAACTTTCAGCTGCGCATGCAATTTGTGGCGAAGTTCCACACCGGCCGTTCGTTGGTCTAACCCACCAGTCACTGTCAAGTGCCTCACGGTGAGCAGTCGTTTGTTTTGAGGGAACACCTTACATTACCGTGCACGCGGTAATGCTCCTTCTTGTGCTCACGTTCTTTTGCTCACGTTCTTCTGCTCCAGTTTTCACTGGGAACCTCCGGCGTTTCTCTAACCATCCATGTTATTATTCCTGCTTTATTTCAGGCCAGCCTTGCACCGAATAGTGAGCTCACAGCATTCTTGCCTTGCATTATACGGTGGAGTGAACCTCTTCAAATGAAGAAATTTTTTCAGCAGAGCTCTCCTTCGCCGCTTGCGCACTCTGTTCGTCATCCTATAGCCCCAGGATAACGCTGTTTTGATTACAGTCTGCAAAGACCGAGCTTTGATGTTTCGCGGTGCCGCAAACATTAGAAAAAAAAGTTCAGGAATATCAACGCGACAAGTCTGCTCACAACAGTCAGTTCGTGAACGTGGAAAAAATTGTCTAGACAGGAGAAAATGTGTTTTTTTTTTTTCACGGAGAACGTTTTTTTCTACAAACAAAGGAGTTTTCTGCACAGAAGCTTCGCTTTCCCGCGATTTATTATTATTTTTTTCTTTTTTTGCTGGATGGCGTACTTAGCCAACAGATTTCCCAACTTGCTCTTGTAGATGGATGAAAAGCAGGCGGAGACAAAGACGGGTTATCTGAAAATAAAAGAAATGCGCTACTTGAAAGAAGCTGGTTTTGCACAAACCGCTTGACAGCGTTTTGTGCAAAAACTTTTTTCAACAGCTGCTCCGCCAGCAGGTGCCGTAAGGTATGTGCTGCTAGCTCACACTCCTCACGAGCATATACAATGACAAGCCAAAATAGCTAGTCCCAGATTTTTCTTTTTGCCTTTTAAAATGAGCTCCGCAACACGTTGCGAGTGCACCGCTTACTCATTCTCACGGCTTAATTAAACTTGAAACTGAGAATCCTGTGAGGCAAAGAGAATTGTGCTTTTCATGTGAAGTCTTTCCTCGGTTGTAAAGCGTCCTCCTTTCACAGCGATAGTTTCTAAGGCTACTTTCTCCAAACTACGCGGCGTCTGTGATCCCTTCAACCATTTTTCACTGGCACAAGTCACACGTGTTAGTCATCACACGTATTTGTCCTCCCTGTTTGATGTGGGCCTTACGGCTTCCCACTAAGTAACCCACGGCACTTCTTTTAAAGCCAAGCTTTCTTTGCATCTTCTGCTGACTTTTCGGCGCTACTGCTGCTGTGATAGATAGCCTTGCCGCGCGTGCCGCTGGGTTTCTTGCAAAACCACCAGATGGCACTCGCCTTTTGGTCGCGTTTTTTCACATGACCAGGAGCAAATATTCGGAACTAGATGAAGGCATGTGCATGCTATCAATGATCCGGAGACCACTCAACACATCCTAATGGAATGTCCAGGGATATCCCCCAGTGAGAACAGTACGTAACGTAAACCTTCCAGAAGCACTTGGATTTAAAGTGTACGGAAACATCAACCAGTCAGCAGTCGAGATAAGTAAGATGCGTTTAGAGTATTGGTGGGAAAAAAGCAGAGAAGAGATTGGTAGGACCTGATTTCGTATCTGAGTCATAGGTAGAGGCACAAGGTACATATTGAGGAAAAAAGGGATTTATGAAATGTGTAAAAAATGCTAGATAAAAAATTTTCCCCATATCTGCTGGCTTCGCGGCAAATAACGTCGAAAGACGATAGTCTTCTGCCGTCCCTGATACGTAACACCCTCTCCTCTCCCTCCAACTCCTCACGCTTTCCCCTCCCCTCTCACTTCTCCCATGATGGATGCAATGAAGGTTTTGCTGAATTCAATTCAAATTTCCCGCGTTCGCCCTGCTCTCTCACGCCATCTGTTGGAACCTTTTATTACTGTTGGCTTAAAGCCAACTACAGGGCCGCTGCTTCAGCCGGCATGTTTAGCGTCTCTTCGACTTAGCGTCTCTTCGACACCATTTCTAACGCGTTAATTTTTCATTTACTAACGTAAAAGCCAGTCCAATGTGAATTCCTAATAAATGAATGCTGCGGATCACGGTTAGGTACATATATTTTGCCTCAAATAGGCCTGAGGTTTCCTTTGCGCTATATAATGTTGACGTGCATGACCCCATGCCACCAGTGCTAGTAGCTTGGTTGGTTTTGGCCGAGTGGTTGAATCCGTTTTGGCCAGGTGGTTGAATCAAGTGACAGACAGACAGAGTTTTTTGCGTGAAGGTAGCCCGAGAAAGACTATCGTCTTTAAAACGTGTATAGCATACCTGAATAAATTAAGCAGGCTAGGTGACTATTTGTCTGGCCCCGTTACAAAGAGAAAATCATAAAATCATCAGCATGATCATGCTAGCGCGCACAGCCGGGTTTCTCGGCGTGTAATTCTTGGTCCCTGGTTCCATCCTGCTTTAAAATCGCTAGTATGCTTTTTAAAAGAAACATGATGATGATGAAATAAACTTTAATTTTAGAGATAGTGTTCCCGAGCATTTGAGCTGTGGATCACTCTAGGTGGGAGGGTTCCTCATTCCAGGAATCCTCTGGCCGCGATAGCATCCCGTTCTCTGACGACAAGACGTCGTTGGTCGTGCAGGGCCGGGGTGGAGATCTTGGCCGCCCACGTCTCGGCGAGGAGGTTCACGTCTTCGGTCCTTGTAGGCTTGGTAACGGGGTCTTCGGGGCACCACGGGCACTGGAGTAGTAAATGAGCCAGGGTGTCTGGCACGATGCAGATTAGGCACTTGTAGGTGTGTAGTGTCGGGTGGATGGGATGCATGATGATCCCATGGGTGTACGTGTTGCTCTGCAGTCTTCGGACTGCGGTGCTTTCCTCTTTGGTCAGTTTTGGGTGAGGTGGCGGGCACACTGTGCGTCCCAGTCGGTAGTGTTGGAGGGTGGCGTTATACAGGGGGGCGGGGGGGGGAGTATTGTCTCCGCTTCCGCTGCGTCACCAGGTGGTCGGGGTTACTGCGGATTGGGAGTCCGTGAAGACTGCGACCGCGTTCGTGCTCGTGGTGGTGGCGAGGGCTGTCGCCGCTTCTTCCGCGGTCTCCGAGTTTCGCACCCTGACGGTGGCGGATGCCAGTTCTTTGCCTCCAGGGTCAACCACACTCAGGGCGTGAGCGGTTTTGCCCGGGTATTTCGACGCATCTACGTAGCGAGCATCTGGATTGTGCTTGTGCCGTCTTCGGTTGGCGTCGACTCGAGCAAGCCGGCGTCCCCGATGATAGTCGGGATGGATGTTGCGCAGTAGTTTGTCGATGCTTCTCTTATGAATGGCGGTATTTTGACCTTGCGCTCTGCGTTGGAGATGTAGCGTTCTCCGTAGCCGAGGCGCGCAAGGACCGATCTGCCCGTCGGCGTGAGCTTCAGCCTCTTGAGTTGGTTGGTGTTCTGTGCGTTCACCAGCTCTTGTCAGGTGTTATGAGCACCCATTTTGAGAAGTTGGGTGATAGACCCATGGCGAGCTTCGTAGCTTTGCGGCTGATGACATTGAGCTTGTCGACTTCGCAATTCTTGAGAGCCAGGTACGGGGTTGCGTACGTTATTCTGCTGGTCAGTAGAGCTTGAACGACTCTCAAGGTGTCTTGCTCCTTGAGGCCACTGCGTAGGTTACCCTCTTTACGAGGTGTGTGAGTTGGAGATTTTGCGTTGGAGCCATGGGAGCGTGGCGACTCCTGATCCGTCTCGGCGCAGGTGCAAGCCGAGTACTCGAAGCGAGGCGACCTTCGGTATTTGGATCCCGTTGAGCGTGACGCATGGGTCTGGAGCTTCGCAGGTGGGAGGTCTTCCCCTCGTGCGTGCCTTGAGTACGAGTAGCTCCGATTTCTCAGGTGCGCAGTGGAGGCCGCATCTATCAAGGTAGTGCTCGACGACATCAACCGCTTCTTGAAGGCGACGTTCTTGCTCTCCGGTGCCCGTGCCTCACGTCAAGATCGTGATGTCGTCCGCGTAGAAGGCGTGACGCAGGCCTGGGATGTTTTCGAGAAGCCGGGGGAGCTTGAGGAGTGCCACGTTGAATAGGAGCGATGACACGACGGACCCTAGCGGTGTTTTCCTGTTCGGCAGCTTGAATTCTTTACTGCGTAAGTTGGATATCCCCACCGTGGCCGTCCAGCAGGTGAGGAAATTACGGACATAGCCTTAGGTCTTAGAACCACAGGTGGTCTCCTAGAGGTTTTGTAGTATTGCTTTGTGGCTTACATTGTCAAATGCACCCTTCACGTCGATGGCAAGGATGCATGACTTGTTATTCTTGCTGAGGTGGTCAATGAGGTCATCCTTTAGGAGAAGAAAGACGTCTTGCATAGAAAGAAGCTGGCGGAAGCCGAACATGGTGTTTGGATAGTGCCCATTGTCTTCGAGGTGCGATGTGAGCCGGTCGTGGACCATATGCTCAAACAGCTGACCAACGCATGAAGTGAGAGAGATTGGTCTCAGGTTCTCGAGAGCTGTGGGCTTGTTGGGCTTTGGTATCATGAGCACTTCCGAGTGCTTCCACGCGGCCGGCAGCTCTCCTTTGTCCCAGCACTCGTTGTAATACTGGAGGAGAGCCGTCAAGGCCTGTTGGGGCAGCTGTCTTAGGTGCTTGTTCACTATCCTGTCCCTGCCTGGGCTCGTGTTTCTCGTGAGCTTGGAGATGGCTGCTTGGAGCCCTGCTGGTGTGAAGGGCCGGTCCAAGTCAGCGTTGGGTCTGCCTTCATATTCTTTGAGTGGTGGGGTTGTCGCTGGTTGGGAGGGACCGCGGAGTTGTTGCATAGTTCGCGGAGTAGGTCTTCCTCCGAGCCGTCGTAGTTGTATGCTAATCGACGGATGTGTTGCCAATGCTGCGTCTTGGTGGGGCCTTCGTCGAGGAGAGCGCGCAGCAGGTGCCACGTTTTCTTGGTACTGAGCGTGCCCTGAAGCTTATGGCAGAAGGCACGCCAGTTGTGTCTCGCTGGCTGTTCAGCATATTCTTGCGACTGTTCTGACAAAAGGGCGATTCTTTTCCTGCGTTGCGTGTTGAGTTTCTGCCTCGTCCATCTCTTGAGTAGGGCCCTTCTGGCCTCCCAGAGGTGGAGTAGGTGGGTGTCTATGGCGGGGTGGTCGTCACCAAGTTGGATGATTTTTGTGAACCGTTCGGCGGTATCCATGCTATCTTTGAGCCAGGCGTCGATGTCCAATATGGTGGCTTGACCGTCGAGCTCGGTTTTGAAGGCATTCCATTCCGTTAGTCTTGCCTTGCCAGTCCTGGCTGGTCGACGTGCGTGCTCGATGTCGAGCTGAACGATGTGGTGGTCACTAGCAAGAGTGTCTGGGCGACAGGTCCAGATCGCGTTCTTCACGGCCCGCGCAAAGGTAAGGTCGGGGTTGGTGTCTCTTGAGACGCTGTTTCGCACTCTCGTAGGCTGAAGCGAATCGTTCCACAACGTGAACCCGTGTTGCTGAGCGGCGTCGTGGACTCTCGCGCCTTTCTTCGTGGTGGTGGCAGAGCCCCAGGCGGTGTGCGGGGCGTTAAAGTCCCCTACGACTACGAGCCAGTGGCCTCTTGTGCGTTTTCGGAGTTCGCGGATGAATTGATCGTAGTCCGCGAGCTGGTCATGCGGTGGACTGTATACGTTAGCCACGTAGAGGTTTTGGTGTGACTTGCGGTCGGGTATGATTTCCACGATAGTGTTCTCAATCGTGGTGTCTTCTATCCTGTGTTCTTGGGCCGTAATTGTCTTCTTGAGAAGTATGGCGGTTCTTGTGGTTATGGTGAGGGTGCTGTATCCTGGAAGCCTAACTTTTCTGGTGTTGGTCTCTCGGAGGGCGATGATGTCTGGTTGACTTGTCTTTAGATGTTCTTGTATATTTCCCAAGCGCGGTCTGTAGGATCTACAGTTCCAGTGCCCGATGGGGAATGTCGATTGCGAAATGGGCGTTTTGCAATTAGGGTTTGCCATCCACAGGAGCCCCATGTGCGTTAACGTGCTCCCGTTCATGAGAGTTCGAGCGGGAAGGCACCTTGCTATGTGGCCGTCGTTTCTTCCTTCCGTGCCCTTCGTCAAGTTCCGCGTGGCTCATGTAGTTGTTCTTGACATGGGCTATGTAGTGAGCTGAGATTTCATCTCATTGATTTGGGCTCTACGTTTGTCCATGGTGTGGCTGAGTGTCGTGAACTTGTTGCCGGTTTGGGTATTGACTGGCTGCAATTTCGCTTGTACGATTGCTTCGAACTTGGACTCAACTACCGCCGTGAGCTTCGATTCAATTAGAGCCTCGAGTTTCGTTTCGATAACGTGGACAATCTTCTCCTCCACGACAGCTTCAACTTCTTGTTTCGTGAGGCTCTTGGCTTGTTGTTTAGCTAGTAGGTGTTCTTGACATAAGTGAGTGAGCTTCTCGATGTTGTCATTCTGCTTGTGTATAATTTCTTCTCGTTCTTGGCATAGTTCTGTGAGCTTGCCGATGACGGCGCCTTGGCTTTGGATCTGGTCGCGAAGGCTTTGCAGCGCCTTCTGCTGATTTCGAACAATGTTCTCCAGAGCCCTGAGTGCCGCGGTCTCTGCACTCAAGAAATCCGAAGTGCTCATGTTGTGAGAGTAACCCCGCGCTGCAGCAGCATAGTTGACTCGTTCAACGAAGCGCATTCGGGATCTCGTGCCAGACTTGGACCTCGATAGTACGATAGACCTAGACCTAGACTTGCTTCGGCCGGCATGGCGTCGCGGTGCGCTGCCCGAGCTTGTGGACGGGTTCTCTAGCTTGGGAAATTCGTCATCACTGCTTAAATTCCAATGACTGTCTCGGACTTTTGCCTTGTTAAATTGTTGTTGTCTCACTTGGTAAGGTGGTGCGTTGGGTCTTAACTTCTTCTTGCACTCCTTTCCGGTGGTCTCGTGTGCTTCTTCGCATATTTGGCACTTGGGTAGGTATTCGTCACCCTCGAGTACTGTGTCTTGTCCGCACTTGTATAGCAGAAGTGTTTTCTCGGACTGGGGCCGATGTCTTGTCTATGTCCAATGGTACCACACGTCCGGCAGTACTGCACGGACTTTCGATAGAGCTTACAGCGATAGACCCCACTTTTGTAGGCGATGTAGTACGGGACGGGTGCCCTTCGAAAGGGATGACGGCCGTGGATGACCAACCGAGCATGCGTGCGCCGAGAACTGTGTATCTCGGATGGACTCTGAGGCCAGCTACGATTTCGGCACTACAGGTACCTGGCAAGAGACCATAAATGACGCCTCTGCTTACGTCGTCGGGATGTCTCATGTGGAGGCTCACTTTGAAGAAGGTGCCGCCTAACTGGATGGTCGTTATACTTTTGAGCTCGGTTGCACGTTAGTGTCGGCAGGTACTCGCAATGATGAGGTTTTCTATCCTCTGCGTCTGAACTCGAACGTTATCGTGGAAGTCCTGCTGCGTGAGGCCGCTGGATCTTCCGATGATGTGGGTGACTGCGGTTAGGTTTCATTTCGATAAGTCGAGTCCGACTTGTGGCCTGTAAACAATCTTGAAGTCGTCGGGTGGGAAAGGCGGCATCTTCTGGTTGCGTTGTTTTGATGGTTGCGGTGTGGGTTTAGGGTCTTGTTCCGGCGTTTCGTTGTAAGCATTTATCGGTTCCGATGCTTGTTTTCTCTTGCGTTCGACTTGCAGCCATTCAATGTGTAGGTTTGGGATTGTTTTCCCGCTGTTAGAATCGTAGGGCCGTGCCGACGGCGTTGCAGAATTCGCGTCCGGCCCATCGGTTTGCATTCTTGTCGGTTCCTCTTATAGCTGGGTAGCCATCTGTTTTCTTCGAAAGTGTAAACGGCGGAGACCAGGTGGTGTTTTCCTCGACGCTTTCCTCGTCGAAGTAGGCACGCGACGCTGTGCGCATGCCACGCGGGCACGAGCCGAGCGTGTCCACGCGCTCGGCAGGCTACCGCGGAGTTAGGGTTAGAACGGAAGGTGGCAGCCTCGAGATGTCAACAGTTCGATTGCGGTAGATCTCCACTCAAGGCTTAGTGGCAGGTGTCAGTCCGTTCCTTGTGACTTGCTGAATCGGCGAGCACAAAAACCAAGAACTTTTAAAAGAAACATGACTTATTTCAAAACGATAGGATATGGGAACATTGATGTGTTCCTTTTTTTTAAATCTTCTCTTCTTTTGTAATCTTATAGGCCCTTACTTACCCTATCCCCCTGTGCAGAGTAGCCAACCGGGCACTTAATATGGTTAACCTCTCTGCCTATCACCTCTTGTTTTCCTCCTCCTCCTCTTACCCGTATGTCCAATGCGGGTATCCGGAACACGTAATTATATAATCGTTAATCGTGGCGTAGCCGACAAGCATGTGATGTCATTCATGTCATGACCTATGAGTCATGTTAGTCATGCATTCGTATCCTCCCATGCCAATTTTGGTGTATACCAAGTGAACGAGGCATTAGTTTGCTAGTTTGCGACAGGTTTTCGATAGGGTTTTAGCGTGACACAATCACCACCACCGCCGCCGCCGCCGCCGCCAACACTTGTGACGCAATACTGGGTTCGCTTGAAACTATTTTAGCGTGTGCTGAGCATACACTAGCCTCAGGAAACGATTCCCTGATAAACAACGTGACAGAGACGACGTTGTAAACAATGAACGTTTGATTACATTTGAACTGCTCTCGCACGCAGTATTAGCTTAGGCTACCTGTCTTTCTTGGAATAAAATTCGGCAGATCCCACGCCCTATGGGAATTGATGTTATGCAAAGCAGTGTGGGGGGGGGGGCTACCTAGTCAACGAAACGACCATGAGAGCGCCATGATGTAGGCGGCTCTTTCATGCCCGACATGACACGCATGTCATGACATTCATGTCATGAGTCTTCAATACTCTGGAGTCAATACTCAATAATCCTTCAATACTCAGGAGTCCCTTTAGCTACACCTAAGAGATTAAGGCAAAAGCCTTAGTCATGCTCACGACTATGACTTCGACCATCAACCTTTAGGCTTTTGCTTCACTTAGTACCACATCCGAAATTATTCCATTGTTTTTTGGAGTGCTAATATTTTTGCGTTGAGCTAATCTCATTTTTTATGAGTCGTGGTCATGACTATGACTTTTACTTTCTTCACTTAGTGCCCAAGTCCGAACCCATTTAAGTGATTTATGAGTGTTAATCTTTTTTCGCTGAGTCATTGTCACTTTTGCTCAGTCACGGTCATGACTACCGTCATTCTTCTACCGACTTCTACCGTCATCCTTCACTTATTGTTTCCTTCACTTAATTAGTACCCCCGTCAGAACGCATTTCAGTGGATTTTGAGTGTTTATATTTTTTCACTAAGTCATTGTCATTTTTGTTGGGTCATACTCATGATTATGACTTCTACCACCATCTTTTAGTGTTTGCGTCATTTAGTACCCACGTAAGAACCCATTTCAATGGATTTTGCGTGTGAATCTCTTTTCGTTGAATCATTGTCATTTTTGTTAAATCATGCTCATGACTGAATTCTACCATCATCCTTTAATGTTTCCTTCACTTAGTACCCGCGTCCGAACCCATTTCAGTGGTTTTTGAGTGTTGATCTCTTTCGCTGTGTCATTATCATGACATACATGACACGCAGGTCATGACATTATGTCATGATCTATCATTTATGTTGGTAACACGCTCCTGTCGTACTATGCCAATTTTCGTAACTACCAAGTTAACGAAATGACCATGAGAGCACCAAGATGTAGGCAGTGGCTTCATGACCTACATGACACGTATGTCATGACATTCATGTGATGATATATCATTATGTCTGTCATATACTCCTGTCATAGTATGCCAGTTTTGGTACATACCAAGTTAACGAAACGACCATGAGAGAGCAGACATAGCCGGCTAATAGATAGAAGGATAGATAGATAGATAGATAGATAGATACTGTCAAAGTATCAAATGTTTGCCAAGAAATACTTCGCATTAAAAATAAAAATAGACCACTGACAAACACAGTGCCTGAAGAAAAAATGGAGGACGCTTAACCATCACCTTTAAGAGTCGAACGCGAGACCATTATCGGGACCCGTTCGCATCTCATCGTTCGCATACGGCAAGTAGGCGTCATTCACTGCAACACTGAACGTGGGAAAGCCAGCTTACAAAGACCAAGCATACACCGATCCCTTTAAAGTCGGCTTCACTATTAAACAGAAATACTTTGCTGGAAAGACGTTTTTCGAGGGGCAATATAAGCGATCTTATATTAAAATGTGAAGACCCTAGCACCGTTTTTATTATTTTATTATTGTTTGCTGTTACCCCGACGCGCGCGCGTGTCCAAAACGAATTAGCAGGCGAAGTCCCAATTTGATCTGCCTTAGAGAGCCTACATGCGACAGATGTAGGCTCCCTAACCTGCCCTAGGGAGCCTACATGCGAGCGCTGTTTTAGGGTGAAGACAACCTTTGTAAGGGTACTTGCCGCCGCCAGCTAAATTGGTGGGTAAAAATTTCCGCCAAACATAGCATATGGGAATCAAAATGGCGAAAAGACCAGCCTACAGATCACGTTTTCCGCAACCGTTGGTGCCGTGAAACTAATTCAATTTTTAAAATAAACTTTGGCCTCAGCAGCCAGAGACCCATAGAGTGTCTGACAGCAGTTCATGGCACGTCTACGTTTTAGTTAAACAGGGTTGTAAGCACCGTTTTTATTACAGCACACTTCGAAAAACACTCTCTATATAGTGTGTACAAGTGGAAGGCAACGACAATGTTTAATGCAGTTCACATTCTTAGCGTGAGAAAATACTACCACGAGCACGCCACCGTGCCTTAAAACTTGTTCCTTTGTATGCTATGAAAAAAAAAAAGCTTGATGTGTTAAAATAAAAGGAAAAGGCAACTAGCCTATTAAAGATGTATGCAGGTTTCGTGTGCGCATTGGTGCAAAACTTAATTAAACAAATTTAATACATCGCGTGCCAAAATGGGTACATCAAAGCGTGACAAATAGAATGCAGGGATACGCCACGACTTCTAGCGAAATATGGAATCAAAATGGCTACTCACCAAATTTTGCGCTAAGTAGCGCTCAAAATTTTGGAGTTGTCATCACCCTAAAACAGCGCTTGCATGCAGGCTCCCTAACCTGCCCTTATTTACCGCCAAATTTGGTGGGTAGCCATTTTGGTCCCCAGTCTTTGTGCCTTTTATTTCGATAGCAATTATATGGACACTCGAAAGCAGATTTCTGCCGTTGTCGTCGCCGTCGCCATCGCCGTGAGGTTCCGTGTGACGTCAATGGAGATGAAATCGTCGCCGCGCGCCGAACGCTGTATGTGCGAGTGAAAGGGCGCGAGGGGCGCGCGCTTTCACGGGGAGTGAACGCACGGCGCAGAACAAACGCGCGTTCTGCGCCGTGCTCGCTTAAGGGCTGCAGAAGTAGGCGTTTCTTTCCTCCTTTACAATCACCATATATGTAGAGCAAACGCGCCTTCTGCCGACGCGCGAGAGGCCGTGGGGGAGGGGGGGAGGGGGAGGTAAGGGAGGCGACCTTTAGCTGCGGCACCAAGTGCCTATTTATATCAGAGGCTCCGGCAACAGTCACCAACGCTGCACGCATTTTGAGCGAACGCGGGCAAAACGCCGACGGCGTCGACAACAGTTCTGCGTGTTGCCGGTGCTGCTGCATGTCCAAGTTTATACAGCTGATAAAGCTAATATCATTACTCCGTATAGCTCTCTACAAATTTGCTATCGCAATTGATGCTTCGCCTTTCAGGTGAAACTGCAACAACTTTTTTTTTTGTCACGATCTGATGTACTCATGTTGGCACGCGATCTATTAAATTTCTTTTAGTTTTGTGCCAATGCGCACAAGAAACCTGCATACATCTTTAATATACTAGTTGCATTTTCCTTTTATTTTAACGCATCAGACTTACTTTTCTATTGCATTTAGTGCGACACATGTAAAGCAACAAGTTATAAGGCACGACGGCGTGCTCGTGGTAGCATTATCTCACGCCAAGAATGTTAACTGCATTAAGCATTGTCGTTGACTTCCAGTTGTACATGATATATAAAGGGTGCTTTTCGAAGTGTGCTGTAATAAAGACTCTCCTTACTAGCCTGTTTAACTAAAACGTAGACGTGCCGTGTACGGCGCTCAGACGCGCCATTTGTCTCTGGCTGCTGAGGCCAAAGTTTATTAAAGGAAGTTAGTTAATATCACGTCACCAAGGGTTGCGGGAAATGTGGCCTGTCGGCTGGTGTTTCGCCATTTTGTGCCCCAGATTTAACCCGCCAATTTAGCTGGTGGCGGCAAGGGCCCTTACAAAGGCTGTCACCACCCTGAAACGGCGTTGCATGTAGGCTCCCTAACCTGTCCTAGGGAGCCTACATGACCATGCTAGCTTTCGGCGTTACAGGCCAGATAAGTACCAAAACGTGTCTGGAACTCGGCAAGAAAGCTCTTTAATAAAAACAGCAATTCTTGCTGCAAATTTGAGCAGCGTTAAACTTAAATGCACTGAAAAGAAAGCAAAATACCAACAGGAAATGCCCAAAGGAACAAAGAGCACACAACGGGGGTTTCGCTTGATTGCCTTGCGCCAAAGAGGCTTTATTTGATTACCTAGAGAGCCCTGTACTCTTCGTGACCTTTCCCACCATTTTGTCGTCTTCACACAGCACCGTTGTATTCTTTGTCTAAGTATTTTTTCTTCGACGGGCAAATCTTTTAAAAAACTGCGCGCTAACTTTTCTATCTTTTTTCTACCTGCGCGGAAGTCTTTAACATCTCAATCCGACCGATTTCACCCTTTCAAACCAATGTAAGAAACAACCAGAGGGAGACAGAAAAAGAAGATGACAAAGAAAAGAAGCAAAGGCGATAGCTGGAAAGTCCAGCTATCGTCCTTGCTTCTTTTCTTCCGCCATTGTGTAGAATAATAGTGACTCTTAAGTCTGAATGTAATCGACTTTGTGAGGCTTTGTATATTTCTTTTTGTTTTTCACATGACCAGCGTCAAATACTGCAAATGTTAATGTGTTATACATGCTTGCTATACGGGAAAATTAACAGCAACATAGCTGTATACTCATGCGTAACGTTGCAGTTTACGCTTATACATGTATATTTGAGCTTCATGTTGGTGCAGATTGTGCCGAGACCTATTAATATTTTTACTCTGAAAAACCAAAGCATTCTTTGCCTCCATTCTCGGGTTTGGCGTGGCTGCCTGGATGCTGGCTTCTGTTGGGCCCGTCGCTATCGCGCGGGATATATTTGTGGATATATATAAAAGTTCACCAGCCCTTCCCCTGTCGAGAAAATGGGGGTAAGCGAAGCTTGTCGTGTGTGTATGTGACCTTCGTGGTGATTTTCGTTTTTTCTCTTTTCTTTCTCTCCCTTTCTTTCTTCATTTCTGCCTCTTTCTCTCTCGCTCTCTTTCTCATTCTGTCTCTCTGTGTCTTACTATCTGTCTCTCTTTCTTTCCCTCTTTCTTTCTCTCTTACTTTCTTTCTCTTTCCATGTTTCTTTCTCTCTTCCTTTCTCTGTCTTTCTCTCTCTATTTCTATCTCTCTCTCTCTTTTTCTCTTTATCTCTCTCTTTTTGTCTCTGGTATGTGCCTTTGAGCTTGGACCCAATCTGCACTATCGCCAGGATCGGTCCACTTTTTAGCGGGACACCGCCACCACAACCACCACCACCACCGCCGACACTTGTGAGCCTATAAAGCTTCGCTTAAAAAGTTATCTGTGCCCTGAATGAAAGTACTAGCGAAAGAACTGATATAACCCTTGTATGCTGACTCAATATGCTAACCCTGTTCTGTGTAACAAAAAAAAAACTTGCTATAGAAAATTTGAACATGTAATGTCAGCTCCCCGATATCTTTAAAGCACACCAACGTGGTACTAGAATGGTAATTTATATCCGACTGATTCTTTGAGGGAGACAGAGTACAACTTTTATTTCCAACTGTGGGCCACTGTGTGGGCGCAGGTCAGCCAGACGCACAAGAAGGCACCCAGAGACACAAAGAGACGTCTTTATGACACGAAACGGCACATGGGACGAATACGAGAACACAAACTATACAGATAAACTTGGGTAATAGCCACGCTCGAGCACTCACAATGCTAATCAGGAGTTCGGCCTCGTGGCGACGGCTCGGTGGACTTGGCTCTGATGGCGGTGGGTACGGGCGGCGGTGTAAGTCCAGGGTGGCACCAGGACGTAGCCCGGTTTCGGAGCGTTAGCTCTGGGTCGTAGCCCGAGCTCGGCAGCACAGCGCTGGGTTACAAGTCAGGACGAAGCCCAGCACAGAAGTGGGGTGAAAGCCGGGACGACGCCCGGTTTGGAGAACAGGACTAGGGCTCTGGGACGTAGCCCGAGCCCGGCAGCACGGCAGCGGTCGTGCGAGCCGAGACGTGGCTCAGCTCAGCAAGACCCGCGACGATGGTAGAAGCCGGGACCGGGATGCCGGGACGTTGGCCGGCGTTCGGTCCACTCCATCTCGCTTCACTGCCCGTTCTGTCAGCCTGGCTGCCCCATCGTTTCAGATGGTCTATTCCGGCACGCGAACCGTCCACGCGCACCAGCGACGCTCACTCCCGCGCTTTTCGGCCCCGCAAGCCGAGCACAAGCACCGAAAAGCCCGCGCATTTCGAATATCGGTTCCGCACACCGATTATAGGTCGTCCTCCTACCACACCAACATTTGGAAAGATCAGCGGGGGTTGGCTACACCCCTTCGCTCATGCGCTGGAGGTGACCTCGGTCCCGTGGACGGAGGCGGCCTCCAGCGCAGCGTTGATGATATCCAACTGGATTTTCAGCTCTGAGCTAGCCATGGTAGTCTCCCAGTCGTTTTCGTTCTTGATATTTAATGCATACTTTTTGGGGGGCATTGCCAAATTATGTGGAAGATGTCTCCGATGCCACCGCAAAGGTTGCACTGGGGATCGTATATCTCTTGATATATTCTGTCCATGGAGACTGGCGTCGGAAATGTGCGCGTTTGCAGTCTCCTCCATATCCATTCCTGCTTTTTATACATATAATTTTGAATGTCCTTGTGAATATTTCTGTCTACCGAGTTTGTAGGGCTCGGTGATTTCCTTGTAGCTGAGTAACAGTTCTGCCGGGTTTTCGCCCACTTCATCTTCGTCTCCGCTTTGTCCTCGAACCCGGTATGTAAGTCCTCGAATGAGGGCTTCGGCAGATTCGTTTCCGGAGATATCTGAATGTGCGGGGGCCCATTTCAGAACCTTTTTAAGATTTTTGGGTATTGAATTCAGGAGTCTAAGTGCCATTTTGGATATTATGCCACTTGCGTAATTAATAATCGCTGTCTTTGAATCACTGATTATTGTTCTGTCACCATCTATGTTGACGGCTAGGGCTATTTAGCATTCCTCCGCCTCTTCCATGGAGTCGCACGGACTCGTGGCTGTAACTTGTGTGTCCTCCGGCAAATTGGTGGCCACTGCCACTGCGGCTTTTCTGCCATTATACCAGACAAATACCGCGTACAATACCCGTGTATTGTCTTTGTGTGATCTGTGAAGGTCTTTTGCTCTTTCTCTTCTTCTTTCCGGGTGATATGTCGGATGCATGTTTTTAGGGAGTGGGGGAATGATTAGTCTGTGCCTGATTTCATTCTGGATGATGTCATATTCGCCTTTCCCTGCAATAGGCAAGTTGATCTTTAGTTTCTCCAGGATGTATCTACCTGTGTCCGACTGTTTTAGTCTTGTCTATTGAGCTGTGTGTGGTACGTGCTCCTTGAGCTCTTCTAAATCATTGTTTAATCCCAGCGCCAGAAATCTTTCGGTGCTGGTGGTTACCGTATAGGCCAAGGCCTTGCTTGTAAAGTTTTCGGATGAGTGCATTCATTTTGTTTATCTCATCTTTCTGCCATTTGATGTACGGAGCTTCGTGTACTATTCGTCTGATTGCGAAAGACTGGATCAGCCTCAATGCGTTGCTCTCTTTCATGCCTCGGTGTTTATTTGCCACCCTCTTAACCGTTCTTACGATTTGTGTCGTTTTCGCTTCAATTTTCATAATGATTTCACCGTTGTGGCCCTTTTCCGGAGTGTGCAGACCCAAAACCCGGATTTCTTTAACTGCGGGTATTTCACCTTCACCAATCTTAATTTTTATATCCGGTCTGTCTGTGCGACTCTTCCTGCCCCTAGAAGTTAGCGCATAAAAGAGAATTTCTGGTTTTTCTAGAGAGCATGCCAGGCCTTTAGTTTTGGCCCAGCGTTCTACCGTGGTTGCTGCTTCTTGCAGCGTGGCCTCGGTCTCTCCGTCGCTTCCTTTCGCCACCCAACGGGTGATGTCGTCGGCATACAGACTAGTTTAGGTCGGTTAACTGATCTAATTCTTTTGTCAGGCTAATCATAACCGCGTTGAATAAGAAGGGGGACAGCACAGCCCCCTGCGGCGTTCCTCTCGCTCCCAACTCTATTTCCTCAGAGTGAGGGCATCCCAGGTGCAGGGTTGCCGTCCTTTCTCTGAGGAAGTCACTGATGTGCTCGAAGATTCTCTCATGAGGCCTAGGTCCTGAATGCCCTCGAGTATCGCCGCATGTGTGAAATATGGAATGCTTTCTTTAGGTCTAATCCACTTATGGCTTTTGCGTCCGTTATGTTGGTTCCTGGGTCTTATATATGTTGCTTTAACTGTAGCAGCACGTCTTCAGTAGAGAGATTTGGTAGGAATCCCAGCATGGTGTGTGGGTACAGTCCCTTTTGCTGCATGTGTTTATTGATCCTGGTGATGACCACATGCTCCATCAACTTCCCTGCTCATGAGGTTAAGGAGATCGGCCTTAAGTTATCCGATGATAGTTTCATACCGGGTTTGGGGATGAATACCATTTTGGATTTCTTCCAATCGTGTGGTATGCCCCCTCCAGCCCAGCAGTCGTTCACGTAGTTTGTGAGCACTGTAATTGAGCCTTTATTCAAATTTCTTAGCATTTTGATCGTGACTCCATCTTCCCTGGGCGCGGACTCTGGGTTGAGTTTCGAGATCTCATATCTCAGTTCCACCTCGGTGAAAGGGGAGTCCAACTCTTCGTTCAGAGCACCTCGATATGTTGTGGGGGGCTCTTTTTCAGTTTCTTGAACTATTTTTTCCTTTAGCTGTTCTATATTTCCTCAGAGTTCTTGTTGGTTTGCTGTATGAGTCTCATGACGCTCTGTTTCCTTGCCCCTTTGCTTAATTCGGGATCTAGAAGGTACCTAAGTATGTCCCATGTTTTGGGCGTGCTGAATTGTTTATCCCTATCGGTACATAGGCTGTCCCATTGTGTTTGAGTCAACCTGTGTGAGTATTCTTCTATTTTTTGTTTAACTCCCTTACTTTTTTATTTCATATTTATTTCTGTGTTTTCCATCTGCCGTTGCATGGGGCTTTCTCTTGCCTCCCACAGATGTATAGGAGTTTGCCAACTACGCAGTCATTTGGGATGTCCTCTGGCACTCTGATGCTGGCTGTTCTCTCGTCTCCTTTGAGTGCCTCCAGCCAGGTGGCGATATCGTTAATCACCTCGCAGCCCTCTGCTCCTCTGATTTCTGTGAAGACGTCCCAGTCGGTGTGCCATTTTCGTTGCATACCTTTATTGTTTTTTGTTGCGCCACCAGCGTTTCTATTATAGAATGGTCGCTACCCCACGTTCTTTGTGTATTGGTCCATTTAGTCACTTTTGGATTTCTGGTCATCGTGAGGTAGGGTTTCTGTCTCGACAGACACTGTTCCCTTTTCTCGTTGGAGTTTCAAGGTAGTTAATTGATGTCATTTGGCACTGCTGCATCACGTTCCATAGCTGGTGCCCTTTTCTGCTGTTGTATTTGTGTCCCTACGCCCCGTGGTGCGCATTGAAGTCTACGACAACCTCCAATACGGAAGTACGGGCCATGTTCACGGCTCTGCGGAGGAGGACACCCAAGTTGGCACTGCTTTTCAGATGGTTGTACAGGTTTAGAATAAAGAGACTGTCCTCTCTGTTGTCCAGAGGGACGAGTTCGAGAAAGACGTTCGTCTCGCTGCCGCCGAGGTCGTGCTCAATAGCCGCAACCTCTCGGGTTACTAAAGTCATGACAATTGCTTTGTCATGCTTTCGACCGTAGGAACTGTAACCCGGCAGTTCGGCTACCCCGCCGGTTTCTTGTAAAGCTATTACATCTGGAATTTCGTCGTTCCCCATACAATTAGCTGACTGATTCTTTCACTCCCTTTATTATCTTTGAGGCAGCCACTCGGCATGTGGAATTGGCAGTTTGCCCAATGTTGGTCAATCCTCCATGCAGTGTTCCACTGTGGCACAAGAGGTACATCTTCCCTAAATGTACTAGAAGAACATCAACACCGGGGCCATTTTTTTAGTCACAATCATATGGCACCTACAGACGGCGACGCCAAGAAAAAGAGAGGGTAAATTACTTTTTGTAGTATTCGTTTACATTAAAACGTCGGCAGCATGTTACACTTCTTTAACAGGTGAAGCCTAAAGCCTGCGGCACGCATGGTAATGCATTAAGCTATACGATCGGAGGGGTCTGACTTTTTACAAGACATAGCGAGCCACCGTACATGTGAAGTACGGCGGCTCGATGGCGCTGTACGGCGACATCCTCAATGACACATGCGAGCACCTAATGCACTACCTAAAGGTTATTTCGTTGTTTTTTTTCGTTCTGAATATCTTTTAGTCTTTCTTTGATTCATATTAATATTCAGCATTGCATGTTTGCTTGCTTACGCGGGTATGAGCCATTCCAGATGATGATTATATGTTTTGCTTTACTGGACTAGACACCGCTTTTTTCGTGCATGAGCCATTGCTGACGACGATATTTTTTGTTTTACTCGTCTACTTTTTTTGTATATCTGAACGAGAGGCAGCTTTTTCTTTTGGAGTATGAGCCATTGCAACGAGCCACTTAAGGCTTTCGCCTTAAAGAGAGAACTTGTAATTTGCCTTGTGACGACCTTGGGGCCATATTGTATGATGGCTTCATAGAATCCTTAAATGTTGCTTGATACGTGTCGTACTTTTCTGTGCATACACCTGTCTTCACCAGTCTTCCTTGACAATTATCATGCATCGCTCACTAAAACACGTTGCTGGGGTAGGTGGCGCAGAATTATTCACCAGAATCATAGCGCAGCATAATACGACGGAAGAAAGAAGAAACAGAGTGCGCCTGTCTATGTTACTTCTGTCATCACTCGTCTTTTGCGGTGCCACAATTCTCGTAACGATTCATGCATTGCCTTCGTTCCTGTAACACCGCTCATCGTTCCTGGAAAGTCTAACGTAGTGCATACTCCTAATTTACATTTTGTACTTCGGCATATCTTGTGAGAAATGTTATAAAACCAAATAAATATAGGTTGACAATAAGGTTGTGACTTTTGAGGTAAATGAACATAAACATTCAGTGACATCACACATCGCATAACGTGAAAGTACACAAAATTGTACGCATCATCGTTAGTTGTAAAGCATGTTTTAAAGCATTCCTAAATGTTGAAGGAAGTGCACATGGCAACGGATGAACAATGAGATGGAGCCGAGTGTATGACTGTATGACGACGATAGTGTGACGACGACAGCATGACGAGTGTCGGGTGACGAAGCTAGGTGTTGACGATGGAACGACCCCGATGGCATTACAACCGGGTAGGCGTAACTGGACAGACAGACAGACAGACAGACGGACGGACGGATGGACAGAGCAGGACAGAACAAAAAAGAACAGAAAAGACAGACAGACAGGCCGACATAACAGACAGACAGACAGACAGACAGACAGACAGACAGACGACAGACAGACAGACAGACAGACAGACAGACAGACAGACAGACAGACAGACAGACAGACAGACAAAACGACAGACAGACAGACGGACCGACACAGGCAGACACACAGACAGACAGACGGACAGACATACAGACAGGACAGGACTGACCAGAACAGATAGACAGACAGAAATACGGACAGCTACACAGACAGACGGACAGACAGACAGACCGGACATGACAGAACAGAACAAATATAACAGACAAACCGAGACAGACACAACAGAAAGACCGACAGCCACAAAGACAGACAGAAAGACCGACAGCCACACCGACAGACGGACAGACAGATAGCACAGAACAGAACAGACATACAGACGGATGGGCGGACGGACGGACGGACAGGGCAGGATCTAACAGAGCAGGACAGAACAAAAAAGAATAGAAAAGGCAAACAGACAGTCAGACACACACACAGTCAGACAGACAGACAGACAGACAGACAGACAGACAGACAGACAGACAGACAGACAGACAGACAGACAGACAGACAGACAGACAGACAGACAGACAGACATACAGACAGACAGACAGACAGACAGACAGACAGACAGACAGACAGACAGACAGACAGACAGACAGACAGACAGACAGATGGACGGGCGGACGGACGGACGGACGGGCGGAGAGAGCAGGACAGAACAAAAAAGAACAGAACAGACAGGCAGACGGGCAGACACAGACAGACAGGCCGACATAACAGACAGACAGACAGATAGACCGACAGAAAGGCAGACGGATGGACGGACGGACGGACGATGGACGGACGGACACAGACAGACATACAGTCAGAGAGACAGACACACAGTCAGACAGACAAACACACATTCAGACAGATAGATGGATTGATAGATGGACTCAAAACGTCTGGAGTAGGCGAAGACTGCTAATCGTGTTAAATGCGAGACGAAGGGAGCATAGTGAAATATTGTTGGTGGACTACATACAGTTTGTACTGGAGGTAGAAAGGCATGAATCAATGAATAAGTATCTATGATGCAACGTGTGAATTCTAGGTTTAAAAGCAGGAATAGTTGATGACAAGACTTCATTGCGCCTCAGAAAACAGTAAGACTCGCAGCTAGGGCCATGACCTGCAAACCCTGCCAGACGTAAGTCGAGAGAGTCCCCATGGCTTCTTTTATTTTAGCTGTGGGAGGTGTAAAGGTAAATATGACCTCCTTTTGCGCCGGTCATCTTGAAATCCCAAGTACACTACTATGCGGTGGGCCTGTAGACCTCCAGTAAGCAAGGTGTAAACTTCCTCAGGTGCGCGCAAGGCTTCAAAAAGTGGCGACCTAAATATTAGAGTATCTTAGGGAACAGGGCCTCCATATTTCAACTGTTAAAAGAAAAAAAGAGGAATTCCGCTCACTGTTGCCAAAGAAAGAAAAGCTACACGTCCTACAATACGCTGCTCGGTAATAGCAAACTCCAGAAAGATATTCCCCAGTTGTTTCAATCTGCGTTTGAATGCGCAGCTTCTACAACACGGCCCGTATGAGAGCACACGCCGAATAAAGCTGTAAACACGGAATTTCCCGTCTTCGGTTGCGAACACATGCACAGGAAAACATACGCGGGAATCTCTTGTGACAACAGCGCACCAGAAAGAGATGGCCGATGCACAGAGTCGAAACAAATGTACCGCGCCGTTCCCATGTTGACGCAAGCAGTGTTTAAAACATACATGCACAGGCACAACAATGAGAGACGCGTGAGACGAGACGGCAACAGACCACATAATATAGACAGAAAAATAAAGACGTAACAGCGCTAGTAGCAACAAATGCTGCTATAGTGACGCCACGTGTCTGGATTCATGTCACCGATGTCATGTGGTTCAAAACTTGCACTTCTTTCACCATTTAGGTATGCAGGAGCTGACCCAGTTATGCACTGCTCTAAATTGCTTGCCTGTGCCCAGGCTCTTCGATTCCTTTTTAATGAAGGAGGACACTTTTGAATCTGTAAGATCGTATAACATGGAGACCATAAAATAAGCGACGTAGACTGAGCAAAAGATGGCGCTGCAGTCTATAAATCCACGTATAAAAGTCTGCACTTCGTAATTGCGTCAAGCCCATGGGGGAACAGATACGACGTTGCTGTGACAAGTGTCTCAATTCCCAGCGCTGTCGCTGCCGAAGCAGTGGCGATTACTTTCCTCCACCGTCGGAGGACAATCTGGCCGCTCCACCCGAACGCTTTCAACCTGCTCTAAATTAATGAACCGAAGATGTCTCAGAGCTGGGTTTTTCTCGCTACAGAACTTAAGGAAACAAAGAGGAAGAAACAAAAAAAATGAAAAAGGGGAAACTACATAGTAACCCTTAATGCGATTAGTGGCGTAATATGAGTCTCGAGACACGCATAGCTTCGAGAATACCGAAGAATGGAATTGGGAGAAAATTAATTGTGCAGTCTTCTGACCGGCTGTAATATATGAAAAAAAATAATCATATAAGAAGACATTGTGGCTCAAATTTGAAGCTGGATGCGAAAGCGAAGTAAAGAAATCAGAACGACAGAAAATATGTCACGTGGGCCAGCAGCAAAAGGTGCGGGAAGCGCGGGATATCATTTATTGAATGTCCGCGGGTAATGGTTGAGGGTCTCTGTACGCGCCGGTTTTTGAAAGATCGAACTTTTGTGTTTAATCGTCTGTGTGGATGGTCTTCATCTGTATGAGCTGTTCAAAGTTTAGTTGAAAAATGAAAGTACTCCTCATATCGGTGCGAACCTCAATCTCGACCTCAAGTAGCAGAGAAGTGCACTGTTGTACAAAGCTTTCTTCTAATTATGACGAAAACAAGTGCTCTCGCTGAGAAACGAAACGTCTCTGCCCAGGTGCTTCTCTCTGTCTTGTTAAGAGTTCACATACTGGGTCTTCGTAAATTCCCCGCGCCTCCACGCCTCCACCCATATGATGGAAACAATACTAGAAAACTTCTGAAAAATCTTCATGCGCCAATTAATATTAGAGTGGCAAAGAACTTCTTGCGTTTCTGCAGCATTGGGCGCAGAGCTAAAGACTCAAGGCAGTGGACACAGCCATCGTGGTATCGTTGATAGAAAGGTGCGGTCAAACGGCCCTTGTATATAATGAACGTTTTCACAGCGCTACACGGCAGTTGAATCTATGCGGAGTTCTGTTGGGCGAAGTCTACTTCGCAGAAAGTGCTTGAAGTTTATACTTGACACTTAAGTTCAGTTTGTTGGTTTATAGGGAAGAAAGAATCCTTTACTGCAGGAATGATGATGTGTGACTCTCCGTCCATCAACAAAGTTACTATGTATGCATTGCTGTGTAACGGCAAGAGACTTGACGGTAGGTTCGCTAGCTTGCTAAGCTCATAAAATCGCAACTTTGAAATTGAGCGCGAGTTGCTCGAACTAGATCCTGTTCATTCAATTTCTTGCTTCAGTTTTTACTGTCATTCGTACTATCGCGCGGCGATGTTACGGTACAGTGCGTCGGTTATCACCGTGCATCGCGGTAACTAATCCTCATACACTCTCACCGGAATGATTGTCAGTTCCGAGTGTAAGACCAGAAGTTTCGACGAACTTCCACAGTCGTTCTCTATGGGTGGCCTGCCTTCATTGTCTGATTATGAGTCTATAACTGTAGAGCTTTGCCGGATGTATCCGGCACGGGCTGACACAGTCCGTCGTCTATGGACAATGGGCTGTCCACACCGATAGAAAGATGCCGGGCCTCACCTTTCGGACGTCATCTAGGCACACAGCTGCAATAGCGCTGATGCTATACTCTTGAAAGCCAACTGAAATGTGAAGCCGCCTTTAAGCGCCTGAAGAAAGAAGTGGTTCTTTATGAAGAAGGTAAAGAGGGGTTGGCGCTATCTTCTGCAGCCCTTGAGGGAGCACGGCTCAGAACTGACACGTGCGCATGCGTACAGGTTTGTACTCTATCGTTTTTACATAAATTCACGTCCTCCCATTCAGTGCCTCCCCCTTCCCCCCCCCCCCAAAAAAAAAATGCTGCTCTTGTGTAGTCCAAACCCTGCTCAAATCCTGTGCTTAATGCAGCTCCAATCCTGCTCAATTTCTGCGCTTGATTAGTTCACATACAGCTCTAATGCAGCTCAACTAACCTGAAACCTGGGGAAGTACGAAGCAGTGATGCGCCGGTGTTTCCTTTACGTTAACTCACCGTTGGTTTAAGCTACACAAGCGCATGATTTGAGCAGGATTGGAGCTACATTAAACGCTGCATTCAAATTATCCGCTTGATTAGTTCAAATCCAGCGCTAATGCAGCTTCACTAATGTGGAACCTGGGGAAGTGCGAAGCAGTGATGCACCGGTGTTTCCCTTAAGTTATTCTTGTGCTATTCTTGCACAAGTGAGGAGGAATCGAGCACTTGTGGGGTGGTGGCGGCCTCTCTTGTGCTGCACTGGTACCAGACTGGCGTTTCCAAAGCGATTTTCACTAGTTTCTGTTAATTCCCCGTATATCCCTGGCTCATACCCGCATATCCAATGCGGGTATGCGCCACACGTGATTTTATTCTCGTTAATCGTGACGTAGCTGACGAGCATGTGATGTTATTGATGTCACGGCCTATCAGTCATGTTAGTCATACATTCGTACCCTTGCATATCAATTTCTGCTATATATCAAGTTAACGAGACGCGAGTTTTTGGCAGATCTTGTTCTTGTGCGTGACCACGACCCCAGGAAATCACATTAGACGCCTACAGCCCGGGCCCCTAATGTGCTTCGCATTAAAAAAATATTAAAAGAACTACCGAGGGCAGCCGCTATTTATCTCCCTGCCATTTGTTTACCTTTCCCCTATCTCTGTGTCGTGATATTAAGAGGAACATTTAGCACCAGACGAACTCCAATTTTGCAATCCAAATACATGTGAAAGAGAGAAATACTCTAATACGTCGCATTTATTAGAAAAAGTTGGTTTCTACGGACATAATATAACTGAGTTGGCATTTAGAGCGTGGAATCTATTGTAATTATTTTAAAGAACACCAAGTTAACGAAACTTGACACACGAACTTTACAAATCCATAATTAAGTACCAGGAAATGATGTCATAGTTCTGTAAAAGGCATATATTATATTATCGAATATGGACAAAAGTGACATATTATGCTTACAGCTTACGTGAAGTTGTTTCAAGCCATACGAATGTTTCGCAAAAGTGATACTGCCAAATAAATAGTATATTTAAAGCGATGCATAATACATCAACTTTATCTAAATGAAATGTCTCAATAGGTACATTAAACAGAATTCTTAGACCATTTTATTACTCGGCTACAATGTCGTAAACTTCATTCTTGATACTTTTTTGAGAAAATTTTGAAGAATTTCATTAGGAAATTGATGGCGTCAATTGCAATACACTCTTCATAATCCGTAATCTTTATCTTTTACTTGTAATTAGCACAAACATCATTAAGGTTTTCTTGTTGACGCCGAGAAAAACTATTTCTGCATGCCCATGTTTCTTTTCTTTTTTAATGTCAAATTAAAGGAGAGGCTGACATCGTTATTGATGCGGTCAAGTTCTCTTCACGTAGCAAGCAATATTGAAAACACAAGGAAACCTCGAAGAGGCATAAAGCACCATGGTCGTTCCAATCTCTTCAGAATAACAGCGTTTTACTTAACGATTCCTCCTAAGAGGCTGACTGCTAACTAGGTATAGAGTTCACCATTTGTCGCTTTTCATCAAATAGCAGTGGGTGTACAAAATGCGGGTCGACAGACATTGCGATTACAGCGAGAAACGAAATTTCTTGTTTTATATGATAGACGCAAACCCACTTAACCACGAGCCCACATTTATTGTGGTATGAAAAGGAAATGCATTTACAGCTATCACGTTGCAAATCGCAAGAGTTGGCTATGCGCAATTCACGAAAAGTTGTGATTTCCCACAATCACTGCAACCACCGAAAGGGGAGCAGATTTATACTGTTCTCTCGCAAGTTTTATCCCGTCTCGCAAACATAACTCCCCTTATTTGTACTCAAGCTATTTCAATCACCTAGGAATGTTCAGAAGGGTGTTAAGGACATCCAAATGCCCATTTTTCTTAATGGGTATCCTCTAGGTGAGATGGGGTGCTTCCTTCAGAGTGTACCTCAGAAAACTATAGGTACCGCATAGCAACGCTTGACTTTCTTCGCCCACCCCACACTTTTCTTGTCTTTCACGGGTGGTATTCCAATGCACACTAGAGCAGTTTCTGGCCTAATCAAAACTCATGATTCTCAAGTGTTGTATAATAAAATGAGCGCACGATTGGCCTACTCACGCGTATAAGGACACTGATCTCGCTATTGACCCGTTCAATGCGTCATTCGAGTTTGTGCAATAATGGCCCTGTCACGCGTCAGCACGACACCACAATTGAAACTAAGAACTACCACAATCGGCGAGCTTCATTTTTCATGCTGCGTATAAGGTATCACAACGGCACTACAAATAGTCGGAGTAAAGGAATCATTTAGGCATCAATTAACGATAACAATGACTCATTGGGTTCACGTCTAATTAAATTATAGCGATGTGCTTCCTTTTAATTCCTGCGCTTCATGCTCATTACCTGTTAACATTGACTTTGCGAGCTTTTTGTATAGCTCATTGCCGAAATTTGTTTCCCAGCATTTAATCTGGGGGCCTCTCACGCTACGGGCTTACCCAATGACTCTAGAAACGCGCATTTAAAGCAGAGTACGAAATCACAAAAAATAAAACTAAGAACAAAAATTGTTGCTGAAAAAAAAAACGAAAAAAATATAAGGCAAGACTTTTTGAAGCCGGAAAGCGCATGTACCCGGCATGGCCCTCAGTGAGCACCACATTGATCCAAGTAGCTCATCGCAAGTTGGGGAGCTTTAATTAACCTCGCCTTTCGTTACACCCTGTCGAACTTTCATCGTACGCTAAGTGCGTACTGAGTGGTCTCGACAGTGTCAAGCAACACTGTGCTTCTAGTTCCCCAGCGTAATTGTTGGAAGGCCTCATGCATGGTGGATATGGCCGACAGTAGCTGCTCCAATATGCTGCACTTTGCAATAGTGGGTTGCGTGGCAACGCTTAAATGTCGACGGAATAAACGTCTGGTGCTTTCAGCACAGTTCATTATATGCACTATTGTAACAGACACTAGAGCCAAATAAAGAAACCAAGTGGGTGCTACCGCATTATGATGTTATCATATCGACGGAAAATAAAGATACATCAGCGATAATAAGTTAAAAAAATTGTATTAAAAACGAAAGGTATCGTACCTCTATTAGTGATAGTCTTGAAATCTTTCCTGGAGCGAACTATAGTTTTGTTATTAACGTGGTCGTTGCTACTTCTGTTGTTTACCGGGATGTTCCTTAAGCTTTTCACTCATGTTCGTTTATCTCCAGGCGTATTTTAAGCCTCGGTGAAACAATAAACCGAGCTAGGACTGGAGCACTTTTCTCGTTTTTTTTTATTCTGTGTGTCAAGTGAAATCGCGATCATAGCGAGAACAAAAGTAGACGAGGTTTTCGATTCTCTCCTTGACATTCTCAAGACTTATTCCTACAAGGAAAGACAACTTTGAAATAAACAATGTAAACCCCTAAGCGCCACAGTAAGCCTACATGCCATCATGGCGGAAAACACAATAGTGGCTGCTGCAACTTTAACGAAAAACTAAGCGTGTCGATACAAAGGCACGCGGTGTCACTTCTTTGCAGAGGTCTCAGCTTCGGCGAAAATACCGTTATCTTTCTCCGCCCATGCTTAGAGACGTATACGGTAGGCATCCACCTGACTTGACGAGTCAGGCGAAGTGCATATAGCAGCATTGATTAAGGTTAAAACATGAGATTCAATTCGAATATCGCCGCCTCTATTTCATTATGTTTGTGAAGCGTTCAACGCTTCACAAACAACCGGAAATGCACGTTCTGCCATCTTAATATATTAAGCGGAGCGTTGTAAATATGAACAGGGAGAGTTTTACGACGCGCAGCTGAACATATACCAGACAACGGCACCTAGCCACGTTTTCAACAGAATGGCGACCAACTTCGCTCCAGACCTGGGCACTGCCGTGGCACATCATCGTTGCAGCCGCCAACGCTACGACCACTGTCACCTTCCTATTGGGACCTGTATATACCGTTCAAAGCAGCAGCCCTAAAAATGCAGAATAATGGGTCCCTCATCACCACCCTCCCATCTCCCTTTTGGTCCCTACCTCTTCCCAAACATTTTCACACTCGTCCTTTATATAAGGGCATAAAAGTGAATAAATATTTGTAAAAAAATGACATGAACTTGAAATACTCGTACATGACGCCTACTCTCTCTAAGTGCAACAAAGTTAAAACAAAATTTCCTACCAGTGCTTAACATTATCTTCCTGTGCCTAAGTGCTTCTATGCAAGCCCTCAAGTGGAACGACTTCTAGACGCGTTCTATAAGGAGCGCCTTTTATATAATTAGGCACCCTCTGCCCGAAACGTGCAAAGCCGAGCGTAGAAAAACCTTCCTTTCGGGTTTCTTTCAAAAGACACCTTGAATTTTTCGCGTTGAGGTGCTTTTCATGTCATCAAAGCACGTGTATGAAAGATAGAAAACGGATCGTAAACAAAGCACGCAGTATCTGAAGGTCATCGAACAAAAAAAAAGAAAACCTTTTTTTGTAATGATGAGCGCATAAGAAAAGTAAGGCGCCATTTTTAAGCTATGACAGAAAGGGAAATGAAAATCTGGGAGAGTTCGGTGAAGAACTTGCATACACTCCGTCTAAACCTTACAGCGGCGTTATTCCATCATTTTGCCTTACTTCCGCTTTCTGTCTCGTACTTCGCTGTCAAACGAGGAAGGGCCGTGACACTTACGCCAGGAAAATAAAAGATCAAGTTTTCTCTGGCAAGAATACAAAAACTCCCTCACAATTCTTTTTCTCTTCGTTTCTCTCTGTCTGTCCCATGCCTCGACTCCTGCCTGTCACCGTGCGCTGTTTACCGGAGACGCTCTCTTAATTAGCCCTTCTTAATTATCAGAAAGAACATATAAATATAGAATTACGGCTAACAAGATATCGGAGGGCTGAGGTTGTGTACGCTTTTCTCGGCTAACACGGAAACGAGTTTCGAAGGGAAGACCGCACTTGAGCCACAAGGACAGGCACATGTCGTGGAGTCGAGAGTTCACTTTGAATTTAATGCGGCGTTAGAGACAAGGAATGGCGAATTAAATTGTGGTGCATGGACGAGTTCATTGTATATGTGTGGGACATCTTGAAGCTTTCATAGGAGAAACAAACTCTGCATATCCACGAACATCACAAAAATAGGACTAACATTCGACGTTGAGCGATCGATTCTAAAGTTCAATTTCAACCTTGTCGCCACAAATGCCGTATGTGGCAAGGACTCATAAGCCTTGTTCAAGCTGAACAGCGCTCTGCTCTGCGTCATCAGCTGTCGGTGTTTTCCCCGCTTGCTTGCTATATATTCTGCATTCGCTAGGCGCGTCCGATACGCTTCTTCCGAAGTACCTGTATCAGCAGTCTGTTCTAGTCAATTTGTGCGAAGAACTACAACAATATTTCACGTGTTTCTTAGGCAGGCAACTAAGTTTCTTGGCCTTGCCGTATGGCAGCTCAGCAATACCGTGATGTAGGGGAGAAACGCTTTTCCTGAATGTTGCGCTATTGCTACAACACGGGCCTGTTTAAGCCTTGGCGTCAGGAAAAACACTTAGGGAAGCCCACCAATCAATGGCCTAGATAAAGAGAGCAATTCTTTCCAAACAGCCTACAAGCAATCTATTTTTATGTCGATGCACGAAATGAGCGCCTATGGTAGATCTTGCATAATGGGATTCTGACTGACGTTGTGCCTATTATAATGATTCAAAATAACGTGCGCCTACGCGCAAGCACGCCTTGTAATACCGAACTGAGCATAGCTATTCAACTAGCTGCGACACGTTGCTTTCCATATCTACCGTTCAGGCTGACATGTGTTAGCGATAGCGGAAACCCGAGTGCGTACGATTCAATTTCTCGTGCATCCTAGTGGGCGAAAATATTTGCTTAGATGCGTTTTCAAAGTGGAAATGATTAAGCGCTCCATAGATATCACGACGAAAAAATAAGCGTACACAATGAGGTCCGCTAGAACTTAGTGTCCGCCGGGTGTTGTATCTACCATAAGCGTAGATGATAAGAAGAGAATAGGTTCCAGCGAAAGGCATCCTTGCATTAACGAGCCCCTGCTCGTGTGACATCTGTGACTTGTCGAAAATGTGATAGGAGCTTTCTGTACACGTAAGTCCTAGAGGAAAAAGATTAGCACAAGTGACTGGTGGCCGGAGCGGCAAAATCACGACACACTTTCTGACGGCCACCCATGCTTTTCAAAATGGAATACGAGTAGGCCGCTCTGACCACCACTCACTTGTGCCGCGTGTCGTGATTTTTTCGCGCCGGTCACCAGTCACTTAAGGTTACATTTTCCGCTGGGACTGTGCTCGGACAACAAAACGTGTCCAGTACGATACAGAATATCTAGGTGTAAACTGGGCAGCCCGCTCGTGACAGTCGTAACTGGCCCTCTGAGCAGTTCGCAAGCCGGCACACGACCCGGGAGAATTGTTCAAGAGACGTCAGCACAGGCAGAGCATCACGTGTCCAGAGACTACTGAAAACACCACCAGGAGAGAGAAGAAGTGAGTTAGAAGTGTATGGTGGCAATTATTCATTTAATTAGTTAATTTTATATATCTTAAACGGAAAATAGCCGAGAGTGGCATAGGTCGCAAGGAGTTGTAAGTTAACATATACGGGACGGCAATGCGGAGTCGCGTTTCCTGCGATCATCAAATACTTACATGGAAAGCATTTGCATGAGCATACGTTTGAGAGGTTTATAGATAAAACTGGTGTGTTGGAGATGATAAGGTGTGTTGAAAGTTTGATGAATCAAATGATTGTTCAGTCCTCATCAGAACGCATGCTATATTACAGTATAAGGGTGAACGGCCTGGGTGCCGTTGGATACAGAGCAGTTGCGACGAACTATTAAAGCGCAAACACTGCCCTAATCCGTGTAACGAAGGCAATCGCACCTTCGCATTTGCGGTTCCGAATAAAAATTGCCGGCTTTTATCGCGAGAGCGACTGCAGAGAAAGGACAGAAATTATCCACCATGCAATAACACCGTATGGTATACGCGGGGAACATTTACCTAAATAAACGGGAATGTTCCTCCAGAATGGTGCTATGCAATCTCGTCGTTGCAAAAAGTTTGCTCAAACGTGAAACTTCACGGTAGCACAGTGGCCACCTTGCAGTATCGGCTTGAAGCAGGGGCGATGTGCCCACACTTGCGAGAATTCTGCAGGTTATGAGCTGCCCATTCAAGCGTCCCCTGAGCACACAAGACGCGCTGCTTGAGTAACAGAGGTATAGCTATAACGCGCTTTAATCCCTCCCGCTCGCTCACAGTGCCCTAATTTCGTCACCGTTCGCGAATGCAGCCTTAATCGCCTCTCAGTTCCGGCGCATGAGAAGGCGCGTGGCTTGGCATGTGGTACAACGACGAGGTACGGTATCTTTTTTAATACGTTGTGAAAAAAAGGAAACAACGTTTCTTTTGCGCACCCACTCGTGAATTCCGAGGGCGAAAGCTCTAGAACTTCTGTAGTGCGGAAAAGCAACCAACCTGCGAACACAGCCGAGGTGCTACGTATAGTTGCATCAACATAAGCCCATTTCGCTTGAATCAGCGGTGATCGTTCAGCGACAAATTATGCAGCTGATATGGTTTGTTTTGCGACGTATAGACACCAGCTGATTTCCATGGGTGGCTGCCACAACTTGCAACACACTGCGGTTCTGATAGGGGGAAGATAAAGAAGCTGTAACTAGCTTCCAATTCTGCTAAAGTAAAGAAAAAAAGGAAAGATTGCAATTGGACACGGTCGGCTAAAGAAGAAATAAAACGCCACTATTTCCCACTTTAAAAGAGAACGCTTACTAATCGAAATTTATGCTCAACCAAGATCGGCTCCACTCCAACTACTCTCTTTCGCGTATTTGGCTTATGAAATTGTAAACTCGTGAGAATGACCACCTGCTCAAAAATTTGGAGGACGCTTAAACGTCGCATTTAAGAGTGGAACGCAGATAGCATACAAAGATCCCTGGTTGCTTATCAGGGTTTTTTTCTCGTATATACAAATTTTAATCCGACGCTATCGCGTCCGTAGGTTGTGGTTAAGTCGTACTTTCTGAGGGATCTTAACTTTGAAAAGTTCAATTTTGTTCGCCAGTGCCTTGCGCCACGCGAAGGGCTTGCCCGGTTGGTGTGGTTCGGGATGATGTGGTTCGGCATAATTATTTCCGCCAACGACGTAGGCGCTTACGCCGACGCCGGATTTACCGCGACACGGGTCTAGTTTGCGGGACTTCAACAAACTAAAAAATAAACAGGATTCCATCAAAAACCGCCTTTCGGAATAAAGGAATGTCCCTAAATTGACATTCCTTTATTTATCCCAAATTTACAAAACAGAGCTGGAATACACAGTTTGGTTGTTTCAACCAGCGCACGTAGCAGTGACAACAACTGCTCGAGCATTACTAAGCGCAGTGAGACTTTAAACTGCCTTCCGTAGTACTGTGAAAAAAGTAAAAAAAAAACATACACTACATTAACAAAAAACACTTTAACTATCTGCCCATAGAGCCAGCTCTATTGCATTCCTCCTCATTCCAATCCTGTTTAGTTTATGCTATTGGTTTGTCTTAACTTCTGTACCTTCTGCGGCTGATATATTACTGTCTCTCGCACCCCTGCATCGCGGGTTCGATGGTATGTTTTTGGCGAAGCGTACAGGCGTAACTAATCGTGTATTATGTAGTAATAATTGGTGGAAGTAGTGATGAAAAACACACTGTAATAATTCTGGATGATGTAGGGTGATACGAAATTGTCAGCTGGAAGTTTTGAAATTAGGAGTTAGCTTATACAAATATGCAGTAAATATAATGATAAATAAGACGGAATTGCTGCAAATAAAAAGTGGAGTATGAGTAACGAGATAATTTTGCATGCATTTCATTTTGCCTTGCTCAGAAAGTCGAAATCGGCTGCGCAAACTTTCCTATGGGTAATACGCATGCTACAAGGGTGCACAAAATGACACTAACTAGCTAATGCCTCAAATTTGAATGCCATTTGCGTGATGCCATACGGACAAGCCTAATGCCATTTGCCGAATTGCATTCGTTTTGTAATGCGTTCGCAGAACTCATTGGACTGAGAAATGCATACTCTCGACGCCATAGCTTGCGCAGTGCAATTTAATTTAAGTATTTGAAACAGCCTCTATTATGAATTTTTGCATGACTTTCCCCTACTAGACTCCTGCAATCAGTTGTATGCGGCCAACTTCCTCGGGTAGGCGTTGGAACGACTTCGATGAGGCAGGCGCCATTTTGCTTTCGCGCTTTGCATTCCACATGTAATGGCTGAAGTTGCTATGGTTAGTTGAAACTTTGTAAAAGATCGCATAAAACTCAAGCTAACGGCACCATAGTATGCTTCTTTTTTACATTTGACCATTCATGAATTCAAATTAGGCTGGTACACGCATATTTATTTTTTATTTGGTACCTTTAAATGACTCGCTTCAGGAGGTGCTGTCATCAACATCACTGCGCCAAGCGTTATTAAATTTGGACGAGGGGCAGCTCCTCCGAAACAAATGTAATTACGGTAACTTAAGACATTAAACTACTTAATTGCATTTTTGCGCCCGTTTAGGACATGTATACAACCGGGAGCGATGTTATCAATAATATGACCAGCGAAGCAGACACTTTCAGGCCAAGTTAAATGCATCATAAGTCAATATCGACCTTAGCCATCCCACTTAGGCTTCGCGTTTGGGTTGGTTTTAATTTTAAAATGGGTTTAATTCCATTGGCTGTATATTGAAGGCACCACCGAATGTCTCAGCTGGTGATATTTGTAACATTATATTGATGAGCTCATTTTTCATGTCTTTAGAATGCAGTACAGTGCATTCTTGTGATATTTCTTTATTTATTACATTATCAAAGAATATTTTAGTTCAGCATACCACTCAAGGTGACCTGCAGAAAGCACGAATATGAGGCATATTTCAATTGACAGACATAAAAATTTCGCTTATATACAAGCAAATTCGTGTCACCCACCAGCTCATAAAAAAATCAACGTTGCAGGCAATTTGGTCAGGGCAATAAAAAGTTCTTGAAAACTGAATGCAGGCATGGTGGCTTTTCGAACAAGCTTGAAAATTTCCATGCTTAAGATTTCGATCGATGAGTTCTCTGATATAGCTGGGGACGCGCGGCTCTTGCCTGCGTCGTAGGAACTTGCTGTATTTCCTCAAACTGTTTGTTGTGTATTGAATTGTTGCTGCATTTCACGTTATGACTTTCTAGCCCATGGGCCCTTGGAGATTGCAACACCATAGTGGCTTGGGCTAGTCGGTACGTACTCGACAGGGGAACAGCGCGAAAAGGCGAAGGACAAGAAGGGGAACACACACCAGCTCTGGTGTGTGTTCCCCTTTTTCTCCTTCGTCATTTCGCGCTGTTCCCCTATCAAGCCCTTCAAGACGTTTGCCAGAATTACAACGGTGGCAAAAAAATTCTGCTTCATGTAATTTGCCCCACTGTTGTGGCCGTACGGACAGTGCCGGTGTACAGGTATTTAGTGCAGGCTTCCAGCCACCTTTAGATTATGACGCTGACAAAATCTCTTCAGGTTCCGTCTGGTAGCATTCATTGGTTCAACAAATGTTTTGATTTTGTTATTTCAATTGCGGCCTGTGCTCTCTTACACTTCATGCCATGCACTTCATCCATCGGCAAATGTGAGCACCAGGCGAGGGAAGTGACTTGAATAATGAGTGACCAAAGCCAGGCGCATCGACAGATAAATGAAGCAACAATTCCGTTCATTTCTCCGTAACGGGGAAATGAACGGAAGTGTTGGCCAGACACAATTTCTTATTGCTACCGCAATTTATGGGGCTTAAATGATTCAATTGTAAAATTAGGTCTCTGTTTACGCGAAACGGTACCACTTGACGCACACCTCTTTCTCACCGGTGTGACCCGGCAGGAGCAAGATCTGTTAGCCTTGTCGTAATCGTTTATGTGAGCATGTGACCAAACATTCGATGTACCACCTTCGGTTTCAACCAGTGCTCCATGAAGTAATGTTATACATCCTTGAATAAGCACAACCAATGCCGAACACAATTGTGTCACGCCTTTCTGCCGAAAACACGCTACTCATGAGAGAACGAGCCTTCCCTTAACGTTTCATACTAGGTAACAGACACACACAGAGGTACAATTACCAAGATGACCGTGGTCACAATTCCGCAATTACGAGTACATTCGTATAGCGAGTAGTTAAATTTTCCCTCACATTCCATTCATGCAGCTGCGTGGACTTATTCCAGTAAGCGGGCGCACTCAAACCAGTCGTAAACGTCAAATAGCGTGAGCATTAAGGAAGATGCGCGCACGAAGTTCATTGGGTGTGGTTAAGTGAAGGCGTTTGTTTGTAAATATTTCGTTCGCTAAGAGCTTAAAAGCGATATACAACCCTGAACCGCTATTTTTCCAGTGTACCGAGTTAACTATATGTCATACCGAGTGTACAATCAGGAAATTTAACATATGTTTGCATTAATTATGAGCTTTGGAAAAAATTCCTGAGCCGTTGTTTTTCCATATTTCTATTTATTACTTAAGATGTTTAATAGGCTTTACTGGTATTGTCAGTGAACTAAACCAGGCACGTTTTAAATGCGTAAGTATTTCTATGGACACCCAACGAGAAAACTGTCCTAGCATCCGTCCGTCCTCCGCGTAAGACGATCGCTTTCAAGATAGAGCCAGCTGTGGAAGAAAACGACGACGAACGCGCGAGCAGTGGCACGAGGGTGAGGGGCAGTTTGGGAACGCTGGTATGTTCTATGGCATCAGAGCCAGCTGTCGGAAACGGAATTCGTCGGCCCTTCTCCTACCGGGAACAGGTGGGCACACGAAGCTTATCGTACCCTCAAAATTGGATGTCGCGTTCCCTGGCCTCCGGGTTTGCCGCCTTCGTTGACGCTGGGCTTCGGTAAGACGGGCTTTTAACGTGGGATCCACTGCCTGCCGCCTGTAACCGAGCCTGGTCTTGGGCTGCTTTGAACGGAGGAGCCGCATGGAGAGCGTGAGCCTGCTCCCGGCGACGTTGTCGGCGTTTCTCGCCGAAAACGGCCTGTTCCGCGGCCGACCAACACGCGAGGCCTTCCCTTTCGTTTGCCGAGTGTGCACTGAAAAGGAGACTCGACGGAAACGCCCGCTAGGCCCTTTCCTTCCCTTTCCCTTCCTACGGCGTGTGCTCGCTCCTGATTGGGTGCTCCCATCAAGTGTTACGGGCGCGCGCCTCCAGTGTTTCACCAGTGGTCTATTCTTAGCCTTTCCCCCATTTTTCTTTCACTTGCGCGAGACGGTTTTTTTGCGGTCCCACCTTCAACGGCACCGACACTTGTGAGGCAATACGAGCTTCGTTTGAAAAAGACGACGAACGCGCGAGCTGTGGCACGAGCGCGTCTCTGTGACCACGTGAGGTGTGTAATCGGGCACGCACTAGGCACAGCTTTATTAAGCCAGAACTCTGGAGCACCCGTTGCTTCGGATCGGAAAGTTATCAGCGCACCTGGCGCCGGCACCTGCAGTGTTTGCTTGCCTCGGATGTTCACGTTGCATCGCCTTCCGCAATAGTTCGTGTCGCCGCAGCGCTGTCGCATTTACCGTCTAGCACCAAGACGACCGCAGTCGCTGAGCGCTGCTAGGATTACCCGCAGTGTTTAGTGTGAGCACTCAACCCCACGTCGTTACTACGAAGTGCTTACGCATCATTCAGATGACTCCCTGAGGATATTCTACTAATTTTCCTTTTTTGTGTGAGAGAGAATATGGGTCAGGTTATGGGGGATGTGCGTAGACAAAGTTCAAAGTGTGGGAGTTTATTATGACTTTTATAGTAAATTGCTTATTCAAGCGGTCCTACGTTTTAGAAGTTCGTTTAAAGTGTAGCTGCCACTGGAGATTAAGTTTTGTCAGAGCGGTAAGAACACTATGGATTAAATGCATGAGTAGCTAAAGTTTAGCGTGTGAAGTACAGCCTTTGCAAAATACACTTTCAAGAAGTGCTCAAGTCCGTGATATGCGGGCAACGTTTTTAAAACTTTGAGTCACAGGCGGGTAACATTTTTGCGTCGGTGATTTGCCTACTATTATTAAACTTAAATTAGAACCGTTCGCAAAAATCATCTTCGTTGGAAATTGGGCTGCGATTCTTTATGGTAGAACATGTCTGTTCTCTCTTCTGTGAATATGGCCCAGGAAGTTTTCTTAAATTTCTTCTAAATGCGAGATCATTACCATGAACATTTATCGGAACAATCAAATCAGCTCACTTACTCAACCGAAAAGGCATTACCGTGTAGGCGACTCCCTTGTAAATTACTGAGAAAAAAAAGCACTTTGATACAACCAGGAGGTGCGCTTGCGCTTAGCAGAAGCCTCAGCATTTGACGGGACATTATTTAGAGCTAAATGAAGAGAGAAATGCACTTCAGCGCCGAATTAGAAAATCTGCAGACTTCTGTGGTTTCTAAGGTTCTGTACTTGGTCACTGGGATAGCGCAGGCTTCCGAGTGCACCACCGCCATTGCGCAGTTTCCTGTTGTCCAATACGAGATACGTGCACAGACGCCACCACCACCGGAGTCTGCGTGGGGCATAAAGCCTCAAACGAATTTTCAAGTGGTGAAAGTGCGCGTTAGCTCAATGGTTTGCGTGTTCACCACCCAATGAATAGCACATTGGGGGCGTGTGTTATAATCACAATGGTCGCAGGTAAAGGCTTATCCTTCTTCCGCCCTCTGATGAGGGTGGGTCTGAGAATGAGGAAGAGGCCTGAAGAAGAGGAAGACAGGATAATAACAACGACTCGACAAAGACGCGTGTCCGCCTGCGTAACGCAAGGAAGAGATACCGCAAACAGAGTTTGGAGCTATACGTCTTCTGCGCATGTCGGCATTTTGGTCTTACGGAAGCCACGATGCAGGAAGCCGCGTACCGCTCGACATTTGAACATGCGGCACCCGCAAGGGTCGGGGCGCACGCCGTTTAAACGATCCACGAATATGGTCATTTTCGACTAATTTCACAGAGAACAGAAATGAAAGTGGGCTCAATTCACCCTGCATGAGCAGCCGTGCAAACGATGAGCAGATGACAAATGAAAACTAGCTCAGACAGGCTACGTCTGTGATGCAGTTCAGGGATAATTTGACGTGGCAGAATAAAAAAAAAGAGGAAAAAACGCACAGTTGCGGCTTAAAGGTGATGCATCGACTACAATAGCAAATCAATGGACAGCTATACGAAGTAAGGATAGTAGTTTTATCGGCCGCATACACAGGTAAACATAGGCATACTAAGTGAACAAGCATGGCGTCACGCGCGCAGAAGCAAACACGAACGCATCTCACTCGATGACCACTGAAATTCGCTGTCAAAACGCTGGAGTAAGTGCAGCAGCCGCGGCGACTGAATTGGCGTTCGTGCCGCCGCTCGCATCAACGCGAACTAAGCCGTAAAAACACAGAGCAAGGCGCGCTCTGTCCCCGCCGCAGATCGCTTTCAAGATACAGCGGCCGCGCAGGCTCGCGCGGCGTAGAACTAGAACGCGCCCTCCCCCTCTCACTCCACTCTCCCCGTAGCCTTGCGGAGTCTTGTGGTACAGTGCCTAGCACATTCTAGGCACTGTACTTGTGGCACAGGCGACCGCGCGCAGCCAAAATACGCCCCCCTCTCTCTCCGGAGAATTGCGCGCGACTGGATGGAAGCGCTTCCTTCCCGCCTCGCTACCTTGCGTGCGCGATATTGAGTCACGAACGCCGGTTCACCCTCGCACGCTTTTAATCGCACGTACAGTATACGGCGCGCCGCGACGATTTTATCGCCCTTCGACTTTATACAGGACCTCACGGCGACGGCGAATGCAAAAATGCGCCTGCAGTGTCCATATAATTTTTATCGCAATAAAAGTATCTGGGATTATGAAGGCAAATGCTCGGGAAATAGGCTACGAGTTCATGTGGCCAAAACATGGAAAGCTTCTCGTACGCAAAGCACCTGGCTAGTTAGCAGTGCGCATTGACTGCGAAGCTCATCTTGATGAAATAATGAAAGGGCTCATGTTACCAGTTATTATTATTTCCTTGTAAAGATCCTGGTTTTAGATGGTCGACTGTTCTAAACCTTCGCAGTACGATATATGATCTTTTAAATCTATTGTACACACCCTGCTTAGAGGGAGAGAGCGTATGTCAATTTTTCACGCGAACATAAGCCTGCCGGACAAACAGCATAATATTCAGGCTTTTTTTCATCGCTGCATTATTCCGACGATTTTGCCCCCCCCCCCCCCCCCCCCCCGTTTGCACAAACACAATGTCAGAGTGCCGAGGATGCACTGCATCTTCCCGGGTAGAGGTCCGAGAGGGTTTAGAGATAAGATCGTATATACTCGTATATAGGAAGAGGGACTGTATTCTGTATTGAGAATGAAATTCTGTAGGACGTCTTGTTTCAACTTTGTGATATTGTTGCGCCTTATGAATAGATTGCTGAAACAATTGTTGGATTAGTTATTGCTTTAGTGCACCGCCCCCGTTCTGGTGAAATTAAGCGATTCTTTGAATACCTTACTTAGAAAAGTGCCGTGTCGATAGTATAGCACAAGACGTTTCTGTATTTCGTGAACATTCTTTCAGGCTCGAAACAAAGTTTTATGAAACACGTATTGACCAACAGAAAGCTCAAACGGAAATTTTTCAAGATGACCTCCAATTTCCTCGATGACAGTATTGCTCGGAATATTATATATATATTTGTTCAGTTGAATATATAATACTAGTTATGTAATCAGGCCAAATATATAATAGATAATCTGACTTGCTCCAAGCGACGGCATACAACATTGCCTCTTCTGCCAAGCTATTTGGCCACTTGCATATTTTAAAATTTTGGCACATGTTATGTGGGATGCCCAGTACGCCAATTCGTCATGTACGTCAAAGTCTTTTTCTCTGGCAGCACGGGCCCCGGCGTCCTTCGCGCATCCTTCCCGAGCACCTCACCACAGCATCGAGACTTCCAGACGCATCAAAGCTCTCTTGCCACAGCACGTATGTCTCAAAGAGGGAAAGGAAATAATCGCTTTATCGCAGGACGACAAAATTCGGTAGTGATTCAGCGGTGCATGCGAGAGAAATGCGTTAGCATTATTCCGCAACTCTTACAGGTTCCAGGGGCACTGTAACGTAAAATGATTCCAAACTGTTTTGATTACAAACTCCTGACCTCAAATTTACGTAATCACCGACGCAAGCATCGGGCGGTGACCCGCAGCGTTGTCTGAATAACCCAATCAAACAATCTCTTCGTTTATAGAAGGTCACCTTTGTTCGCTTTCAAAACTAATAACATTGTCTACAATCAGCGGTTTTAAAATCGGGCATCGGGTTTTTGTCCAGCGAGAACAAGTCTCGGTCCTACCATCTCATACGACATTTGTTTATTTTCTGCGCATGAGTTATTAGGCAAGACAGCGGAAGCCCTACCCAGCCGCAGCAATAGCAATCGTTAGCAATGGAATGGAATGGAATAGAATGGAAAAACTTTATTGAGGCCCTTCGGAGGAGGAGGAGGAGGAGCAGGAAAAAGAAGAAAGGAAAGGCAGGGAGGTCAACCAGACGCACGTCCGGTTTGCTACCCTACACGGGGGAAGGGGATTAAAGGGATGAAAAGAGGAGAGAGAGGGAAGAAAATACTCGCAGTATGAACATGTGCAGTTGTCCAACACTTCACATTCGGTCACTGAGGCCAGTCGACTTCATGAATTTTAACAATGCCCGCGTCGCTATGTGAGCCTGCGACGCGTGGGGCCACAGGTCCAAGAATCTTTGTCTATGAAAACGGTCTCATGCCTAGTTTGTTTAACACACTCCTGAGAATGTCGCGTTCGGTCTCATAAAGATGACAAAAACACAACACGTGTTCCACCGTCTCCTCACAGTTGCACGGGTCACAGATTGGTGTGTCGGACATGCCCAGAAGGAATGAGTATGCTTTCGTAAAAGCCACCCCTAACCACAGGCGGCACAGTAAAGTTGCATCACGGCGGGGTAAGTTCGATGGAATTTGTAGCCTCAGTGTAGGATCCAGCCGGTGGAGATGACAGTTCGTAAAAATCGGGCTGCTCCATGACGTTTCTGTCTCGGTTTGAGCGAGTAAACGAAGACCCCTCGCTGCGTCTGTCCTTGATAAGGGTACAGGAACAGTTAGGGTTTCCTTATGGGCTGACCGGGCGGCATCATCAGCAACGTCAAGGCCCTTCGGAACGTGCACTATTACGTAGCGGGCCACTCCCTATGTTCGGGAAGATTCGCTAAGGAAATTTCGCCTGCTAAGGGATACTGGTCGAATATGTGAAAAAAACAAATGTGTCACGCATCGAAATTCGACTCGGAAGACTCGACTGTTCTGATACGCAGTGTTTATTTCGCATATTATTTAACGGATGGCTGTATTTTTAAAGGAGTTTGAGCGCGCGGCGGCTGCCCGCCGGAACGCGCTGCTGCGCGCCGACTACCGTGACGTCATGTGTGCCGGCTTGCAACAGCCAGTGCCGCTGGATAAAAAAAAGGTGCCTTTTTTTATCCATAACATATATCCGTAACATATATACGAGGCAGAAAGTTGGAGGTCAACAAAGAAGCTCGAGAACAAGTTAAGGATCGCACAAGAAGCAATGAACGAAAAATATTAGGCCTAACGTTAAGAGACAGGAAGAGGGCGGTGTAGATCAGAGAACAAACTCGGTTATCCGATATTCTACTGGACATTAGGAGAAAAAAAATGGAGTTGGGCAGGTCATGTAATGCGTAGGATAGATAACCGGCTGGACCATTAGAGTTAGAGAATGGGTACCAAGAGAAGGAAAGCGTAGTCAACTAGGTGGGGGTGATGAAGTTAGGACATTTGCAGACACAAGTTGGAATCAGCTAGCACAAGACAGGAGCATGCAGTTGGAGATCGCAGGGAGAAGCCTTCGTCCGGCAGTGGACATAAGATAACCGATGATGATGATGAAAATGATGATTTCTTATTAAACTTACTGATCTGCGAGGCCCAATATCAAAATTCTCTTAAATCGGTACAATAATCTTTCTCCATCAAATGAAACAAATTTTATTTGAATCGAAAAGCGGTTATCTAATAAAAGCACTTGCTCGTTTAGCATGTATTTGAATGGAAAAATAGGAGTTGTCTCCGAGTAGACCACATCAAATGTGCATACCCGTACCATTTACAGGTGCCGAGTACCGTATGCTTACAGGTACGCGCGCCGGTTTGCATACACGTCCTGCGTACGCTTTACCAACCACAAAGGGTCTTGTTGTCGAACCTCCGCCGCAATTTTCTGACGCAGACAGCACTGCCGTCGGGTACCTACGTGTAAAATGTATACAAACGCACTCCCGACCAGTTGCTCAGCAATTCCTAGACTTTAACGCTTGGGAAGGGATATGTATCTCCCCAACCCCAGAGCGTCCCTAACTAATGGGTGGTTTGGGACGCCACATCAGAAATTGTCGCCAAGGAAGCTGCCCAGACTCCTATATTTATAGGACCCCCTTGTGTGATGCGAACCCCAATGTAGCAGAGCACTAGACCAGGGGACATTTCTGCTCATTAGAAAAAATTCACTGCCCCTTCCACGCCGTGAATATGGTCGAACAGCCAAGCTGTGTTTTTCGCGAAGCCTGGGTTATTCATTCTGAAGCCGCCAATGTGTTTCCGCGTCTCGGGCGCGTAGCTCGGGGTCGGCCTTGTGGCGCTGCCGTTGGTCTTCGGCTTCTCGGGCGTGCAGCTTCTGGCGCTGCCGATGTGTTTCTGCATCTCAGCCGCGCACTTCAGAATCAGCTTCCAGGTGCGCCCGTTTAAACTCGGCATCTCTGGCGCGCAGATAGAGTTCGGCCCTACGACGACGAGCCCGTTCACGAGCCAACTCTCACTGACGCTCGCCGTAGGCAGCGTCTTCCTCAGGAGCACGTACTACTCGTGGTCTTCTCATAGTTGTAGCTGGGATGGAATTCTCCTTTCTGTGGTTTTACGTGCCAAAACCAGTTCTGATTACGAGACACGCCATAGTGGAGGGCTCCGGGTTAATTTTGACCACCTGGGGTTCATTAACGTGCACTGCAACGTAAGCACATGGGCGTTTTTGCATTTTCGCCGCCATCGAAATGCGGCCGCGGTGGCCGGGATGCGATCCCGCGACCTCGTGCTCAACAGCGCAACGATTTAGCCAATGAGCCACCGCGGCTCAGTGGCTAAAAGCGGAACCACTAATCCAAAGCTCCGTATATACAACCACAGCTAACGAGAAGTTGATCTACTTCTTTCCTACGCCGGCATTGGCTGGCGCGCATCACGGTCTCCCCCTCCAACGCTAGTATTGGACGGCGCGACTTATGTCAACACCCCCTCCCCGCTCTCCTTTTCCTCTCCTCTCCCGCTAGTCCACGTGGTCCCTTTTTAGCAAAGTCCGACAATGACGGCACAGGGTCCGTATGAACAGCCTTGCCGTAAAACCAGTGGGTTTCCGGCTGCACCGGCATTCAAATCAAGTACCTCCCTCATACGAGGCGGATGCTCTCTCATATACTCTACAGCAGATTTTTTTTTCTGTATTGCTTGGATATTATGTTAGTAATGTAGAGCGAACATTATGTGCATCACATTGAGACACGTACACGAAAAGGAGAGAGAGAACGAGAGAGACAGGCTGTCTATTTGAAAAACTGATTTTTTGCCGGCGTGTATACAACCGTTGGCATGCTACTCTGTATAGGGATGGGGAATGGGATTAAATATTTCACACGAGAGTAAAAAAAAGAAAGAAAAGATAATAAAAATTAATATGAAATACGCAAGTGGACCTAATAATAATATTTACAAGTGAGATGGTGGGCAAGTTAAAGCGTTTATATATATATATATATATATATAATGGTGAATTTTTAAAGATTTCCGATTAGACCAATTTGTGACAGGTATTCCAACAATACTCTAAATCACAAACCCACCACTGTTATGAAGGGCAGGGCATTGGACCTACGATGGTGGGTAACGTTAACGGATCGTGGCAAACCATGTCCGTTTGTCGCTGACAATATTCACGAAAAAGAAACGCAGACTATGCTACGCAGTCCAATGAAAGTAAAAGATCGTGCAAACGACAACAAGCGCCAAGAAGCGAAAGCCACTCAAGAATAGGATCGAATATTCCGATCACGCTACGCACATTACCATCTTCTTCTCGAAATACCGACGTAGCTCAGCGTGTCTGTCGATCTTGCGGCTCCTTTCTACCACAGTCGTATACAGCGCTTGTGGCGTTTGGCTGCTAATCATGATGTGCCGGTATGGATCACTAGCCACGGCCACCACCGATTCTGATAGACAGGAATGCAGAAATGTTTTTCCTTAGAGCGTTGAATACTCGCTAAAGAAACCAACGCCATCAAAACGAACCCACAGTCTATCGTTACGGCATGTCTCACAGAACCAAAGCCTTTTTTGGACTTTAAATCCAATCTGTCAAATTGAGGTTCTCCTTAGCGTCACCTCAATTTTGACGATGGTCAAAATGATCGTCTTGAAGTGGTGAACTACAATGTTTCTCATACCAAATGTGTTGCTTGAAAACCTAAAACGCATTTCGTCAATATCTCTCATATATTCATCGCGAAGTTCACTTAGGTGTATTTCTAACATGGGTTGCAGTTGTTTATTGCTGGTAATGAATTTTTTTCCGGCAGGTTGAAAAGGGTAAGCTGTTTAAAAAGCCGGCATGACACATACTATGAAGGACTGCTCTTTTAACCGCGAAGCTGTTTAAGCCAACCGTAATTTGTGGTTCGTATCAAGAAACTATCATCAGCAATGAAGGAAATAAAAGAAAATAAAATTTCTTGCCGCGGCGGGATTCGAACCCACGTACCCACGGTCCAAAGCCGAGCGCGTAACCACTTCGCTTTTCAGCCACACTTCCAGAACATGCATTTATTCGAACCATATGATTGCGATCGAGCGTCGTCGTCGTCCACAGCTGGCGCATTCGCATGCGCTCGTGCCAATGTTCTGCGAGGTGAAGAAGAGGTTTCGCGCGATATGCTCGGGAGAGAGATAATGAAAATGAGAGCGAGAGAGAGAGAGACGCATTCATGGAGCGGGTCTGCTGGAACGCATTGTCGGCATCGCAACGCGGTGGAACGCGGTGTCGGTGCTGCAAGCTGTGTTATGCAACGCGCAGTGACGGCCGTAAGTTCGATAGAGAGAGAGAGAGAGACAGGCATTCATGGAGCGGGTTTGCTGGAACGCGTTGTCGGCATTGCAACGCGGTGTCGGCATTTCAGCCAGCTTCGCTTTGTCTTGAGCTTTGTTCTGCCTAGTGCAAGATTTATCCTTTTTTTACCCTTTTACTAAGAAGGCATATACCAAAGTAGACTTCAGATGCTGTGCACTAGACTTTCAAGAGTGTGAAACTTCATAGACAAATTATATACGTGGCGGCCGGAAAGCGGACTACAGTCAAAAGAATGCACGTCTCGGAACCAAAAGAACTTCTGACTCCTAATCTTCGTAGGAAGCGACTATCTTTTTGACAGGTCACCCTTTGACTGCGGGACGCGATCGCAGTAAAGCATTACCACAGTACACCTTTAGAATAGTAAAAGCTTGCTCTTGTTGGTGCGTCATTACAGCTTTCCTTCACAATAACAGCAATATAACTCAGAGGTAGAAGAACAGGGACACTATCGATTAAATATGCGATCTATACGAGACAGTGACCCGTGAACCGCGGTAGTAACGGAAGATTTACGCACCATTAGCAGCAGTCACAAAGCACTAATCACTTTAAACGGAGGCGGTGACCCTTCCTTTCAGGAACGAACAAAGGCTCCGGTAGAACAAAGGTGCCCGCAGTGAAGGGGCTTAGCGGTGGGCAGCTTCTCACAAGACGGCCGTCCAGAGAAAACAGTGAGGGAACAAAACAGCGTCGACTAAGAGAGCGGACTTGAAGAAGGGGGCGGCGACTGTGAGACATTACTGACTGCAAGGGAAGCTCGTAATGCTCCCCGCCAGATAAAACTACTCGGGGAAGAATGGAGGTGCTAATGACGGACATTGTTTGAGCTCGACAACTGCTTAGGCCGTATCCGGAGATGCGTTACACATGCCTCAATCTATGTGCATAGAAGAACGCGCGTAAAGCTCGTTGTATGCATGGGGCAATGCCCTCCATTGAGTTATAGGAGTGCTAACAAAGAGACGCAGACAGTTCAAGTACACTTGTCAAGAACCGACGCAAACGTCGCTTAGTACTCCGACTAGCTTGATCTGTAGACTTCACCGACTAGGTTCTTCATTGAAACTGCATCTTCCATCGTCGTGGTGTAACTTTACTGCGTCGCCTCTGGTTAGCGTTGGATTTTACAAAAGCCTACTCATTCGTTATTAGAATATAGACACGGCCATCTGTGATTGGTGCAACTGTGAGGAGGCAAGCGAACACGTGTCGTCTTTATGTGATCGCTGATACTTCAATCCGGACATCTTTCTGAGTGTGTTAAATCGACTAGGTCCTCGACCATTTTCCAAGACAGATCCTTGACCATGGCTCCACCTGGTGCAGTCTTACAAAGCGACGTGAGTATTACTACTTTTTTATGAAGTTTCTGGCTTAAGTGACTGATTGTACGTGTGATTAATAATCGTTCGTGTACACATTATTATTACTACCCTATGGGACGTTTCCCACTAGTTTCCACAACACTGGCCGCCCCAGTTGCCGGAGAATCGCCTGTTCATCTTGCCTGCAGCATCTGTTAGTTTAATTTCCACTGAATTGGTACAGTTGCTGGATGAGATTGCAAATAGCTTAGAGGATAGATTTGCGTCAATTCTACCCTATCACATACCGGCACGAACAAGCTCATGAATTCATAGCAGTCGCATTATAAGAATTATTGAAAGTTGTTAAGTCGCTGCCAGCATCAGCTGCAGGTCGCGATGGTATAACTACAGCAATGATAAAAATAATATTCTAATTGTCTCCCAAGTTTCCTGTAATTTATAAATTTTCCCGTTAGAAATGCATGGAATCATTGAGACTCGAATTTGCTATAGTAAAAAGCGTGGCGATGGATATACAATAGATGGCATTGGACCAATTTCTGTAACTTCAAATGTCGTAAAGTTTCTTGAGATAGATTTCTATGGTGATATGGAGAGGTGGATAGGTCAGAACCAAATAATAGGTGTCTCTCAAATGGGATCAAGACCTGGGTGCTCAATTTGTTGTGCTGATGTTGACATCGAGAGTCGAATTCAAGTCGCTCGCCACAACAAACAGTGCACGGCCTTACTGACATTAGATATTGCGAAGGCGTATGATAGTGTCGAGCACACCATCTTGATCAACAGACTTGAAAGTGTGAATCTCCCACATTGTATAAATGCATGAATTCATAATTTCCTAAGCAGACATATATTGTATTGCTATCAAAACGATGTTTCTTCTGAAAGTTATGAACAAACAAGCGGCGTTCCTCAAGATGCAGTACTCTCCCCCGTATTATTTATTATTTTACCAAGTCATATTCCAACACACAATTATGTACAGGTATACGTGGATGGTGACGCATTTTTTCGGTGTCAAATGATATGTATAGCTCATATAAACATTTGCAGTCGTATTTGAATTAGATTGAAATATCGCTTGAAGGAATAAAACGACGCTAAATGTCAACAAAACTGCTATCATTGTTTTACCCTTACCTTCTCCCACCCGAATAACACTGACGTATGGTCAGGACATAATTCCACAGGCACGATTATTAAAATATTTGGGAATGATTTATACAGAAAAGCGTAATTGGCGGACACATATACAAGACATCGCATCTAAAGGAGCACGTGCAGTTGATTTATTACGAAGAGTCAGCAGCAGTTGTTTCAAAATGCACAGGCAGACGCTGCTGATGATTTATTGTATGTATGGCCGCCCCATTTGAGAGTTTGGTTGCGTGTTATTTTCTGGAGGTCCTACTTATTAATTAGGCCCTTTCGTTTTTTTTAAAAGAACGCGAATCATTACCTCTGTGTCTTGGTCTTCCAAAATTTGTAGCGAATGATGAATACTCTTTATCATCAAACCCACCTGCCTTTTCTTGAAACCATATTTCGGATACTGACAGCGCAACATTACTGAACATCTATGATTTTCCGAAGAGACGTTCCTACTATCTGTTCATTCGTGAGCCGACTGCATTCTCTGACAATCAATGGTCTCGACTGTATTGTCCCTCAGTAAATTTTGTGCAGAAGTTATTAGAATCATTACAGGTATTAATCCGTGATGTATTTTTCCGAGATGTACCTTCTGCCACAATAAGCGTTGAATTTTATATGTTTCCTAAAAACGATGTACTTCTACCAGTTAGACGCCTAAAAGGTTTGTTAGATGAACATATTGAGGAACCTCCAAATAAATAAATAAATAAATAAATAAATAAATAAATAATAATAAATAAATAATAAATAAATAAATAATAAATAAATAAATAAATAAATAGTTGCTTTTGTCAAGGAAGAGCAGGCTGGAGTTAGCATTTTTTTTTTTTTTTGCAGTCTATAAATTGGCGTTTCTCTCTTAGACTGCCCGAATTTCGGAATGGGAAAGCTTCTCATAGAAACTCGGGATAATGCGTCTCAGTAGCACCTAAGCACGGGAACATCCATTCATTCAGGGGAGGAATAAATGCTTTTGCTGCACTTATGTGGGAAGAGCAGCGGGTATGAGTCAAGGAGCGGACGTGTTTACCTCGGGTCCGTCTTTTGTCTATGCTGCGCTGGCTAATTTAGTGAATACAACGGAAAGCAGTACTGCATCGGATCCTTGAAGTCACCGCGAATCGCCTGATACCAAGATTCGAGGTGGGACTTGCATTTTCGCAATTATACGGGACTTATTCTCTAGGGCCCGTTGGGCCTAGTAGGCCTACCTGCCCCATGAGTATGACGGATATACGCATGGAAGACGAAGATTTTGCTGGATCCAAAGAGAATGATGAGGAGGATTTAGGCTGGCAAGTTGTAACTAGCCGAAGATCCCGTACTACCAAGAAAGTCGTTGACGATAAAAGCACAGTGCCACGTAGTCAGCAAGAGCATGGCAGTGCCGCCGGCGGCGGCAGAGGATCCGTCATCGGAGCTATCAAGAATCGGATTGTCAAGGCCTCGAGGATGCCCCAGCTGCCGGAGGAGCACAGTAAAATAATCATACGGCCACGAGGAGGACTTAACTTGAACAAAGTGAGCACCACGGCCATTGGTGTTGCAGTTATTGAGGCGTCAGGCCTAACGGCAGAGCAAGCCCGCGAAGACGTTGTTTGCCCTAACTTCACTCAGAATATCGTTGTAGTCAGCACACCCAAGCCTGAACATGCGGCGAAATACGTTAGAATCAAGTCCTTCAAGGTCGTGGAAACGGAATACGAGGTGAACGCATACGAGACGGCACCACATGCAACGTGCAAAGGGGTCATCAGAAGAGTGGACATCAGGGATACGCAAGCTATAATAACAAGGAACATCGTGCATGACTTGAACCCACTTGCGCTGGCTGCCAAGCGCATCAAGACTTCCGGTTCGGTCATAGTACTTTTTGACGGACTCAAAGTGCCCAATTTTGTTAGATACGGGTCCACTCTAGTGAGATGCTACCTATTCAGGAAGCAATTTGACGTTTGCTATACCTGCGGAAGGGTAGGGCACCGCTCAGATGTGTGCCCGACACCAGACTTTGTCCATTGTAGAGGATGTGGGATTGTTAACCCAGGAGAGGAACACGTGTGCGTGCCTCAGTGTAAATTCTGTGAAGGGGATCATCCAACTGGTGACAAGTCATGTAGGCAAAGATTCCACATCCCGTACGTTGTACGACTTCGTCGGAGAGAACGCAACAGATCCCGGTCGATAACCAGGGCGCCTTTGGGGGAGCTGCAGCCGGTGCCTCACCATCACCCGAGCACCAGGGGGCGCTCACGCTCCAGGAGCCAGAATGATGCAACAGAATGACCGGGTCAAGGAAAGGCGGAGGCGTAGGCGTACTAATTAGGCGAGGTCTGAAGTGGCGAAGGGTAAACGAGACATGTAAAGAGCATTTATGGATTAGTGGTACATGGCAAGGTAAAAAGACGTGGCTGGGAGTAGCTTACCTGTGGACAGGTAGTGATAGCAGGGAAAAAAATAAGGAATTGGTCGATTGCATTAGAAGATATTAATGAGTTCAGTAACTCGGGCCAGGTGATATTAGTGGGAGATATGAACGCGCACATGGACGATTTAGACGGATATACTGATTACAACGGCTCTCTAGTGCTGGATTTGTGTGATGAACAGAACCTTATAGTAGTTAACAGGGAGAATAAGTGTCATGGACAGGTAACGTGGCAATGCGGAAACAGGCAGTCATGTATCGACTACGCCTTAGTCTCAGAAATGGTCTACGAACAACTGGACCAAATGATAATAGACGAAAATGGAAAAAATAGCCTGGGAAGCGATCATAGACGTTTAGCATTAAAGTTTGGGAGAGATACCAGCGCAGAACATGAACCAATAGCCTCAGAGTTTTTAAAAATGAATGACGAGCAAATAACAGAGATCGCAAACAACATAGAGAAGAAAATTGAGGCTTTTCCTACAGCAGTCTGGGAATATAAAGAACTGGTGGAGGTTATGCAGCATGAAATAAGGCGGACACGGCAATACAATTGTTGGATTGGAAAGAGGAAACCACGTAAGTGGTGGAACAAGGAAATTAAACAAGCTATAGAAGAGCGTAAAGAGGCATCTAGGGTTCATCGAGAAGCCAAAAAGTTGGGATTACAAGAAGAAGAGGTGCTCCTTAGATGGAATACATACCGAGAAAAGAAAAGGGTCGCGAGTGAGCTCGTGCAAGAGAAAATTAAATGCGCAAGTGAACGTTGGGTGCATAACATTCACAAAAAAGACAAAGGCGCCCCAAAAAGATTCTGGAACCATATAAAAGCACTCGGAGCTCCAACTAGAAACTCGCAAACGGCTATAAGGGATGAAGACGGTAACATCTATGAAGGCGATGATGCGCTGCGGTACATCACAGACGTTATCAGGCATAACTTCGGTACGAGAAAAAGCGTAGTTCAGACAACAGATCCAGCAACAACAGAGAGGCCTGAGAGATCAAAATTCAGCATAGAAAGCTTTTATTGGAAAAAGGCAGCAGAAAATGTCCCTAACAACACGGCAGCAGGACCGGATGAAATCCCAATACAGCTAATCAAAAACCTCGGTCCAAAAAGCAAGGCACTGCTGACTAATGCCATAGAGCAAGTGATTAGAACAAAGAATATTCCCGTTGGATGGCGTGAAAGCAAGATGAATCTTATCTACAAAGGCAAAGGAGATAAGGATAAGACGAGCTCGTACAGGCCAGTTACAGTAACGTCGGTGATATATAGAATGGCAATGCAAGCCATAAAATTAGAACTGTCGAAGTGGGTGGAGGAAAACGGTGTATTGGGGGAACTACAGAATGGGTTCAGGCCAGGCAGACGCTTAGAAGACAATATGTTTGTACTAACTCAGTGCATAGAGATTTCAGTAGCTCAGAAAAGACCTTTATGGATAGCATTTCTAGATATTAAAGGAGCTTATGACAACGTAGACAGGGAATTGTTGTGGGATATTCTTCAATACGAAGGCATAGATGACGATTTCGTGGAGCTGCTGAGGGAGATATATCGAGACAACCAAGTACAAGTGGCATGGGAAGGCCGAAAAGGAAATGAAATGGTGGGAATTCACCAAGGATTGAAGCAAGGATGCCCTCTGTCACCATTGTTGTTCACGCTTTACGTCAAGGGCATAGAAAGACGACTGGAAAACAGCGAATTAGGTTTTGATTTATCCTACATGCGTAATGGACAAATGGTGCAACAGAAGATCCCTGGACTGATGTACGCAGACGACATTGTGCTACTAGCGGACAATAAAAAAGATTTACAGATACTTGCGAATATCTGTGGGAACGCAGCGACAAATCTAGGCCTTAAGTTTAGCACAGAGAAATCAGGGATTATGATCTTTAATGAGCACACGAGTAACTTCGTGGTGTCAATTCAACAGCAAGTAATACCCATAGTGAAGCAATATAAGTACCTCGGCGTACACATAAACGAAGGAAAGAATTACTCAAGCAATCACCAAGATAATCTGAAAATAAAGGGGAAGCGGAATGCAGCATTAATGAAACACAGAGCACTGTGGGGCCACAATAAGTATGAGGTGGTGCGTGGAATCTGGAAAGGAGTAATGGTACCAGCGCTAACATTCGCAAATGCCATTATATGCTTAAAATCGGATATATTGGCGGGTTTGGAAGTTAACCAAAGATCAGTAGGCCGGTTGGCTTTGGGAGCACACGGTAATACGACAAATGAGGCAGTGCATGGAGACATGGGTTGGGCCTCTTTTGAAGTCAGAGAAGCACAAAGCAAAATTAGTTTTGAAGAAAGGCTCAGGAACATGGATGAAAATAAATGGGCGGCTAAAGTGCACAAGTATCTCTACATGAAAAGCGTGGACACAGAATGGAGGAAGAGGTCAAGGAAGTTGGCAACCAAGTACAGGATAATCGAAACTGTAAATAGACAACCAGGGGTCATCAGAAAGAAAGTGAGAGAAATAGAGACCGTGAATTGGATGCAAAGAATGGAAACGAAAAGGACAATGGAGATTTACAAGAATGAGAAGAAAGAAATTAGAAGGGAAAATCTGTACGATAACACAAAGGGCAGTGCCTTGCTATTTGAGGCTCGAGCCGGTTGCCTAAGGACGAAAACATATCGGAACAAATATTCGGAATTAGATGAGACATGTGTATGCTGCAGTAAAGATCCAGAGACCACTCAGCACATCCTAATGGAATGCGACGGGATCCACCCAGCGAGAACCGTAGGTAACGTGCAACTCCCAGAAGCGCTTGGGTTTAAAGTGGAAGGAAACATAAACAGATCAGCCGTAGAGATCAGCAAGAGACGATTAGAGTACTGGTGGAAAAAAAGTAGGGAAAAGATGGATGCGACCTGATCTCTTAAAATCATAGGCAGCGGTACAAGGTAAATTTTTGAAAAAAAAATAATGATAGGTATACAAAAATGCAAGATAAAGAACATGTATAGTATACCTGATTAAATCAAGCAGGCTAGGTGACTATTTGTCGCCGCCCCGTTTCAAAGGGGATGCCAATAAATCATCATCATCATCATCATCATCATCACCGCACTAGATCCAGGCGTCGTTCGCAATCCAGGGAAGGAAGCCGTTCGCAATCCAGGGAAAGAAGCCGTTCCAAGTCAAGGGAAGCTCAGGTGCGCTTCGAGGAAAGGGGCTCAGCACCTGGTGGCAAGAAGACACCTGAGACCGCCTGGGCCGACAAAGTTAAAGGTACGGTGAGGGTCGCTGGGGACGTCACGGCGGCGGTGGCTGGAAGCAATGATGCCAAAATAGAGCAATTGATTAAGGAAGTAACGTCTTTAAGAAAAGCAAATGAAGAATTGACCAGACAGGTAGTAGAACTTCGAAAGAAAGCGCAGCAGAACCATGCTAGTGTAGCAATAGCTAGACCTGTAAGCCAAAGCAACGATCCAGGGGAAGAAGATAGCTCCCCTGCCCCTAAAAAGCGGGTGGTGAGCTCCGAGGATGACTCAGTCTTTTCGGCCCTCAATGAAATTAAAGCGGCAATTAAAGCGATAAGAGAGACAACGGAAAAGACTAACTTTAAAGTAGACAAATTATGGAAATGGAGGCTAACGGAGGAAAAACGACTTAGGAAAATTGAGGCGCGAGGGGATGGCGATGACGATGAGTATTTGCCATCAGAGGTGGAGAGTGTAAAGTCGCTCCCTGGAACGTCAGGAGTCATCACAAAGAGGACATTAACAGGTAATAGGAAGGCGGACACATCCTATAATCATGGACAGTAATCATGGATTCACTGTGTGGCAATGGAACTGTCGCGGATTCCAACACAAAAAGGCACCACTGCGACAGTTAATCAAATCATCTGGGGCTAGGCCAAAGGTAATTATGTTGCAGGAAACCTTAGCGGATGAAGTCAAGCTTACTGGGTACAACACGACATGTAGGGGCAAAGAAACATGGAGGGGATTGGCAACCCTCATTGATAAAAAGCTACCATATATAGAGCACAACATTCACTTTAGACATTCCAAAATTGAATGTATTTTAGTAGAAATAGTACTCAAAAGGAATAGAGGCAAGGCGCAAAGCATTTTCTGTCTGAACATTTACAGCAGTCCCAAGGACATGAGACAGAGCTTTAGAGCACTCTTCAACAAGGCACTTTCGGTTGCCAAAACTGCCCCGCTCATTATTGGAGGGGACTTTAATGCCCCCTATCACACATGGGGATACAGCTGGAATACAAAAAAAGGAGAAGGGCTGTGAAGCCTTGCCGTAGATCTGGGGCTATGCCTGATCAGTGATCCAGCATATCCCACCCGTTGTGGCACGTCCACATGCAGGGACTCCACACCTGATCTCACTTTCGTTAACAACTCAAGAGGAGCTAGTTGGGAAAATTCGAATATGGATCTCTGCAGCGATCATTATATCTTACATATAACCATAGGCATGCCGAGGCAGGAAGCTAGATTCTTCAAGTGCACAGACTGGGACCTTTTCAGGGAAGTCAGAGCAAAAAGAAGGGAAATGGGAACATTAGGGGCTGAGAAAGAGCCCTTTCAGATATGGGTCAACCAGCTCAGAGAGGACGTCAAAGAGGCCACTAAAGAAATTAAGACAGAGGAAAGCGTTGAGATTATGGATAGCAGGCTGGCGCAATTGATTGAGGCCAAACAATCTATAGTACAAAGATGGAGAACGCAAAGACTCAACAGAAGGCTTAGGAAGAAGATAGCGCAACTAAATAAGCAGATTGAGGAGCACTCGAAGACACTCGCAAAGCAGCAATGGGACGAGATCTGCAACTCTGCTGATGGTAGAATTAAACACGGGGGTAACTGGAATCTCCTCAAGCACTTACTTAACGAAAATGAAACAAGGGTGAAGAAAAGAACAGCAATAGCTAAGTTGGTTCATCGAGAAAGTCGGGATAGAACTCAGGAGGAAATCATGGATCGATTGGCTGCCAAATATATTTTCCGCTTAAGGGACCGAACGATGGTGATGAGTGCTATGAATATCCCGGTGGGATATGTGAGGAAATGGACCGCGACTTTTCGGAGAGCGAAATCAGGACGGCTCTCCACAGTCTTCACGGTAGGTCGGCGGCGGGATCCGACGGAATAACTAACAAGATCCTTAGGAATCTGGATGATGAATCAATCACTTATCTAACTGACCACTTCAATGAACTCTGGAAAAAAGGGGTATATCCGGATGAATGGAGGGTGGCCAACACTATCCTCATACCAAAACCAGGTAAACAGCTCACTCTAGACAACCTCCGTCCTATTTCGCTAACATCATGTCTAGGTAAAGCTATGGAACACGTTATTCTCAATCGACTCACGAAATACGATGAGCAAAACGACATTTTACCGTACAACTTAATCGGCTTTCGCCCTGGGCTGTCGACTCAGGACGCTATGCTCCTGATCAAACACCAGCTCGTACAGGCCAGCTCAGAGCACACGAGAGCGCTCTTGGGTTTGGACGTTGAAAAAGCCTTTGACCGCATATATCATAAGGCCATACTTGACGTTATCTCTGCGATGGGGCTAGGCAAGAGATTTTTTAACGTGGTTAAGGACTTTCTCGGAAATAGGTCTGCACACCTCATGTTGGGGGAGCTTAAGTCTGAGGCAAAGAACTTGGGAAATAGGGGCACCCCGCAAGGGGCAGTACTCTCGCCCATGCTATTTAATTTAGCAATGTCTAGGGTTGCCAGAAATTTTGAGAAAATTGAGGATATACATTACGTGATATATGCTGACGACATAACCATATGGAATGCCAAAGGTAACGTAGGACAGACGGAGACCAGATTACAGGAAAGTGGATATATTGTAGAGAACACACTGAAAGATATGGGGCTGAAATGCTCGGCAGTCAAATCGGAACTTTTGGTTTTGAAACATCGTAGAAGAGGTCGAAAACCAAGAGGTTACATCCCGACAGACGAGCCCAGAATGAACTTACACACTCACGAAGGAACTAAAATCAGGCTAGTCGAAGGAAACAAAGTTCTTGGATTCTACATAGAAGCGAATAATGCGAACTATAGAACAATACAGCATATCTCAAATAAAACCGATGAAGTAATTAGGCTACTAAGGAGAATTACCAATAGACACAGAGGCCTGGGGGAAGACAGTGCTTTGAGGCTAGTTCATGCTTTTGCTCTCTGTCATTTCACCTATGTTGCTGGATTATTAAAATGGACGCAGGTAGAACTTAACAAACTTAACATGATGATTAGAAATCTCATTAAAGCTACCCTAGGAATACCGATTAACACTGCAACCGAGAGATTGATGATTCTAGGGGTGCACAACACAATAGAGGAAATTGCGGAGGCTCAGCAGCTTGCGCAACGGGAAAGATTGGCAAAAACACGAGCCGGTAGGAATATACTACAGGCAATAGGGGCAGAGCTAAATAGGTCAAGGCGCCCACTGGAGGATGAAGTGGAGCTGCGAGCTGAGATTACGAATCTGATTAGAACCACCCCTCTCCCTAGAAACATGCATCCAGAGCACAATATCAAAAGGAGAAAGGCAAGAGCTAAAGCACTCTTGCGGGAGATACAACAGCAGAATCAACCCGCGGCTTTAGTAGATGCTGTCTGGGTGACAGAGCAAGAAGCATATACTGCCGTAGTAGCAAACATTCAAGGGAAGGTGCCAGATGCCATCACTGTATTTACCAAAGATTCCATGGTGGCGGAGCAAGTGGCAATTGCTCTAGCCATCAAGAACAATAAATGGACTTTTATTTACAGCGATTCCAAAGCTGCTATAAAGGGTTTCGATAAAGGCTACGTGGGCGCGGTTGCAGCTAAACTTATTGAAAACACTATGAGTATGAGAACTGAAATCCAATGGTTTCCTGCGCATATGGGAGAAGTGGACGAGACCCGGGCTAACCTCAATGAGGTTACTCATGACTTGGCACGATGACTTGCTAGCCGTGACAGTCACAACCGAGCCGTCCACCACCAGGCCGGGGAAATTAGAGATCATTTATTAACATATAACGCGATTACTAAACACTACTATCTAGGACGCAGACAATTTCCATTGCCACATTCAAAGCTGAACAGGGCTCAGGCAGTTTCAATGAGACTATTACTAACAGGAACTTATCCCACGCCGTACCACCTTGATAAAATGTATCAGAAAGAGAGGTCAAGAAATATTGTCATGCGTGTAATGGCATCATTGGGATCAGACACATGCTCGCGGGATGCCCTGAGACTCTCACCAACCCTGAAGAAGAATGGCTCCATTGGAAGAAGATGCTAGAGAGTTCATCTTTTCAAGATCAGCTACGGGCTGTCCAGAGGGCCCACGATGTCGCTGAAGGGCTGGGCCTAACGGTGCCATCGTGGGAGCGGCCCGCCTCGACTTGAAATAGTCGAGCCTCAGGACTTTTGCAAATAAAAAGTTTTTACACACACACACACACACTTATGTGAGGGCCTGAAAAAGGAAGACAAGCATGCTTAAATACTACAACAAGAAAAAAAAAGCTAATTTGGCGCTCGGCAAAATAGACATGATAAATGCAACAAACAAATACATACGAAGAAAAGTGCATCGCAGAGGGTTCTGTGGCACTACGTATGTGATCGCCTCCCTCCCTTGCTTTTTTCTTGTTTACATTTTGTTGATATCGCCTTTTTTCATTAAAATAAAAAACGCAAGACGCGCTGTAAAATTCGCAGATGACGGTTCGACACAAACGGGAAAGGTGGCCGGAAAAGCGGATGAAAGTAAAAAGGTGCAACACAGAGTATGATGTCAGTTTCAAGTCAACCGAGGGGGGTCACCTCTACCGTATACGCAGTTTTCATCTTCCCAACCCTTAGTATAAGAAAATGGTCGAGAGGCGAATATACTATATAAAATACAACAAAGGCCTCGGAGATTGCGCGCACTGTAAGGTTTTGCTTCAGCCGTGTCATTCGGCGCGCTCCCCAGGAAAAAAAGTGTAATGCGGTGTGCGTGCCAGGTTGTCCTGAGGTCGCGCTTTTAGCCGAGGGCTCTGGCAACCGCGGCCGTGGAAGACCGACCACGCGAGATATCAATAGGCGCACTTTCTCTCTTGTCCCGTGTTGCGGAATATTTTCGCAGGATATATCGTAAGTTATCATAGGTTATATCACAGGTTATAATTTTGCAGATTGACTTCGTGTTTGACTTCGTAAGTGTATTCCGTAATGTAATTATGTTCATGTAATATTTACTAGTACGTTAACGCGGGTACTTTCTTCCTGTTTTTAGTTTCACGTTGCATGCTATTGCATTGTGGGCATAATGGTTTCGTTACCTGATGCTCTCTTTTTTTTACCTTGTTGAATAACGCTTGTCGCACGTTGATGTAAAACGGTACCCCCTTCTCACTAAGGCTTCCTGAAGACCATGTAAGGTATTCATATATATATATGTCATTATCGATGTCATTAACATTTCAATATTCACTGTTTTAGGTAGTGCAATGCCTGCTAGGATGGCAGTTAAGGACACTAATGAAAAAGTAAGTAATTGCGTAATTTACGATTTTATGCTGGGCTCACAATTTCTTGCTTCATCCAGCCTTGTGACAGCGTCACGTAGCAAGCGATGACATGTAACGTGACGCAGCAGAGCATGCGAATTATTAATCCCCAAGAAAATCCTTTCTTAAAGCTTGCTGCGCGTTAGTTGAAACATTCTTTGTGCGTTTTCACCTTTCAGTGACACTTCACCTTGAATATTTGCCTTTAGACTGGCATACCCATTACGTAAATAAATAAAATATACCTACATAAAAATTCGATAAATCAATAAATAAGTGAATTATTTGGCCTAAGCGCAATAGACACGACATAATTGTGAGGCACACCATAGTGGGGGGCTCGCTAATAATTTTAACCACCGGGGGTTCACTAACACGCACCTAAATCTAAGTAGATGAGCTATTGCAACAAGTCTGTGTGGGCGGGTTACACTACGTCTTCTTAACACACGCTATGGCGGTGGCAAAATCCATAGACGAAAGCTAGTGCCGACACCATGAGGCGACTCGTTCAAGGCTTCGAAAACTGCTCACAAAGCGATAAACACGCTTATATCCCACAGATTGTGAAGTATAGCGCGAAGTATCTAGTGCGAAGTAAATATCATGGAGAACTCTTCCAGATATATTCCTCTTCTACATGCCAACGTGAATGCAGTACTTGTATGTGCGCGAAAAAAAAATAACGTAACGCTTTCAGAATAAATTGCCACCTCGTAGACGGTCGAGTGTCACTTCCAAATAAGTAAGGGATCACAGAGCAGCGCAAGAACGTTTTATTCTCGCCTCATCCAAGGTGCAGCAACAGTACGGGTGCGCGCGAGATCCCCGTCGGCAACGCACATCTTCGTCGACGTGCGTCGTACTCATGGTGTCGTGGCGAGCGACGTACCACTGCCCACGCTCGAATGTCGTACTACACAACGTTGAAACCAATGAGACACGGCTGTGTCGGATGAGCCTGAGTGACGAAAAAAAGTTAACGTGAATGTTTCATGCCCAGATAAAACATGAACTACGCAAAATAAAAAGCATCATTCGGAAAGTGTATCGGAAGACGCGGGCTATAGAGAGAAAAGACGCCGATATTGCAATATCGCCCCAAAAACAGGTTCTTATGAAGTACCAAAACAGTATAGGCGCTGTCACTGCACTTTGCGTTTTCCTTTTTCAGGCGCTAGGAAGTCCCAAGTGCAGCGCCCAATAGATCGCGCAGCAAACAGAAGTTATCGTAAGATATGATGCGCCGTAAGAAAAACGGTTGCTTGTACAAGGAGAATGTAAGAAATGCAACACGTAAGAGACAGCGTGCTAAGAAAAACCAATGATAATGTCGACAAAAACAAAGAAACAGTGATGCCTAGTCATTGGGCCGAGAATACCAAAGGCAAGAAAAGGCCCTTTCTGCTCCCTCCAAACAAAGGGTCTACTTCTACTGGTGTACATTTCTCCGCCGTCAGCGAAAAAGACGCTGTTCTCCTTTATTGTGTTTCTTTGCTTTTGGTGGAGACGTTGCTTCGGTGTACACTGGTTTTGCCCTCAGGGGTTCATTCCAACGACGATATCATTTCATAGCTTCGTCTGCTTCTTGTGGTGTTGCAGTAGTAAGTATTTCCGCTTTCCAGGCCTTTTCATTCAATGCAGATTTTGAATCACGACAAACACTGAAGAAAAAAACATCGGCCCTTCTGAAAGAGCAGACAAGAAACGAACGTGCGGTCATGTGGTCACACAGTTGAACACGCTACTTTACACTCCGTCATAATATAAAGTTGCAGGGCGGAGTTTATGACGTGGATGCGAGTTTCGGTCACGTTCGCCACGTAGAGACTGTCAATGAAGAAACATTTTTACGTGTTCCAACGCGCTTCCCTAATGGCATGCCAAGCAACGAAGCGGTGCTGGTCTCTGGAAAGAGAGACGTGACCAGGGTTCTCAGCGAAGGTACGTATAGGACTAGCTTGGTCGCAGATTGCATAGGTTATGTTAGGTTACGCTGCTCCAGCAATTCAGAGCACTCTCAGGACACTCTCTACAAAACCCTGGAATTTGAAATAGCATGAAACGGAAATAAAACACCGCATTGGGTTCAAATTTTCTGTTTGTTTACTTGTGACTTTTAGTTGTATTTTTAAGGCACTGTCACCAAAGTGAGGTACAAGAGCACAAAACAAAATTAAGGGTGGCACAAAGGAGAAACAAACACTATTTTGGCACCGTATTTTCGAACTATGTATCTGCTTTCATATAATGGGCCTTGTGCTCTCGTAAAGCTGCTATAACGGCCTGTTTTGTCAAGGAGTATCCTCAGTGTATAAAGTTGTTATCTCTCTAGTAAATAAAACGAATCGAACTGAACTGAACTACTGCGAATGGAACTGAACTCGATTTTCTTACTATTCTTGCTCGCTATCACTGGCCTGGCACGAAGCCGCCTTTGGTATTGGCTTGATCGGCTACTCAGTTGGTAGGGTGACAGGAAATGAACTCGTTTGGAAAGAACTGTTTGGAAAGAAAGTTTTCTAAGGAGTCGCTACTCTCCTTTTCTAAATTCTCCTTTTCTAAATTCTCTAAAAACTCCTTTTCTAAATTGTCGCAACGAAGGCCTAAGTCCTTCGTTGCGACAGTTTTCTCACTATCATCACGCTGGCCAATCAGGGATATTTCTAGCGTAGCAGAAGTTGCAGCCAACCGCCATGGCTGCTGACGGTAAGACTGAATAGTAGCGTACTGCTACGTAGGCCAATTTTGATGAATATTTGTGTGAAGCCGGCAAAGACCAACGTCAAGTTCTTTAAAAAATCGATAAGACCAAGAGGAGGTTTCGGACGGCTAAACATGGCGGGGTGGCCGTAGTTCCAGCGCCAGGTATGAACGAGCGCGCGCACACAGCGACACCTGCGTGTGAGTTTGTGCTTACCTATCTCCCTTTCTCGCGGAGTGTGAAGAGCGATAGCGAGAGCGATTGGTAGACAGAGGAAACGAAAGTCTGGGGACCGCACCGTGACGTTCTAGTGGGCGGGTGACTCCTGATCCACCATTCAGCAGTGTGGGGAAGGAGGAAAAGGATGGAAAGATGACTGGAGATAGGGAGGAAGGGAGTGATGGAAGCTGATAGCTCTGGTGGCCTAAGACGCTCTGCGACTATGCGAAGAGCGATCAACGTTCGACGCGGTACACCACCAGCATGTCTGCAGATGTTGTTCATTCGAGGTGACGACAATCTCGCGTGCATCAGACAATGGTTCCACTCACAATGGGGCAAGAGTGTTCTCTCAGTTAAGCTTGTAAACTCCTTGACCATGTCATGGCGTATAAAGCGTCACACCACTTTTACACAATACGTCCCGTCTTTGCCGCTGTTCAATTATCTTGAACATGCGCCCACAAGCCCAGTTCACCATGCTCCTGGAGTGGTAAAATGGCTACACGGGTAATATCAGCAGCACTCAGGAAGAAATGACTAAGCCTTTACATAAATAAGCCTGGGTCTGCGACATTGGGAACGAACGTTCTGCGGTGAAAGCTTATTGGATCCGTGGACCGTAAAGGGCCGCGGAGCGGCGACATCACTGTCGGTGCTGTGCATCACGCAACACCACACATCTGGGAGGTTCATTATGGCACTGATGAATTGCGTCGCGAACACTACACACCCAGACGATGTTCGTAGCCCGCCAGCTAAATTATTTAATTACGTTTTGGTGATTTACGTGCCAAAACTACGATACGATTACGAGTCATGCCGTAGTGAAGGACTCCTACTTAATTTTGATCACCGGGGATTCTTTACCATGCACCAATTGCATGTTACAGGCAAACATTTGCTTTTTTGTTCTTTTTGTTTTTGTTCTCTTTTACTGCGCGAACAAACGACACGGAGAGAGCATGAAACAATTACAGGCGCCGACTTGCCACTAATTTTTATTCCACAAAGACAACATATAAGTACATTCCAGATTTACGCCACTGCACGTGCGCGGCAAAAACAAAATCCCCCCCCTCAAAAACAAAACAAAAACAAACATGTTCATGCAACACGCAACCTAACTACGCTGTTCAATAAACGTCATTTCATTGCAGCGAGATGAGGTTTATTGATGATCAGATATACACCACATGAGTGGCAGCCAGGATACGATCATGTGCCCTCGGGTTTAAAAGTGGAACGCCAAAGTGACTGTGCCACCACGGCGGCTACCAGCAAAGGAAAGATGCGCTCAAGCTACACCTAGCCTTCGGAAGTGGAACCGAATTTGCAAAGATGTCTGTTCGTAAGTGTTCTGTTCCTAGGGTTAGCCACCTTCATTGAAAAAATATCCAATATCAGGAATGGTCGGAATTTGCTCTCACGAACGATTCTAACGTAAAAAGCTCTTTAGTGAATACAAATCCGGCATTTAACAAATGGGTTTCGGAATGAGATTGATAATAGCAGAAGAACATAATTGCTGCCTCAAATGTGCACTTTGGTAAAAGTGGTTTCGTCCCCTTTCACTTTTATTGACGATAGAGGCCATTTAGTCAGAAAAGGCCCCACGGTTCGTATCCATGTAAATACCTAAGAGATGCTGTCATTAACACTACTTCCTTCATAATTAATATCAAGTCGGTTTTCCACGTGCTGTATGAGGCAAATTGGCAAACCCAATACCGTATCCATATCAGCAATTTACTCACCAGCCAGGTCTTTGTAATACACGTCTGGTAAAGATTAAGAAGTTGACTGTACCCTGAAGATTTACTGAGTGTGTAATTTTGCCAGCCTACAATAGTTTTCGGGAGCCCTTGCGTCTCATTCATCGAACAAAATAAAATCTGTCGAAGTTTTTTTACCACGCTAACCGAAGGAACTCCGCCACTCTTGTCACCCTCTGCAACCAGTGCTGTGTCCAGGCACGGCATCTATATTCAGCAGTATAATAGTCACCGAGGAGCATCGACAGCCACTTCTAACAGAAAATAATATTTTCTTGCATGTGTAATTTCGCAGTCAGGGTACACACTGTACGCCCACTAACCCAGCACCATGCGCAAATATATGCAGAAAATACGGGCGTTGCTACATTAGAAGCGAAAGTTTCTTCGAAGCATTTACCACGCGCCATCTCCGAGAGATATATCGCCCCTTCTATTTCTTCACAGCCTCAAATGCGTTCTTCACTTTGCTTTTCTTATTATACCGTACATAAGACACACTTTTTCCGCGCCCTACATGCTACAAGCACCGCTTCATTTTTCTTCTCGACTCAAAGCACCTTGCGCTTCCTTGTGACAAAGGAGAAATGGATTGCCTCGAGATACTGCGCTCCGATTCTCCTTTACATTTCCCCGTGTGTTGATTGCATACTTTCTCTTTTTCAGCTTTAGCACGTATTCCCACTCTCTGTTATTACGGAGAAGGGATCTCGACATGCAGGCTTCTTCATTCCAGGAGGACGATACCAAGGCGCCAGATTGACTTGAGAAAAACGAAAAGCGAGTGGGAAAACATAATCGCTACTGCGTTACACGGCGATGCGCCATTTGTTCGGGCGGCGTCACGACGAAGTCTGCTCGCAGATTGGTGGGAACGCCACTAAATACTTACGGTGATCTATTAACTTCTTGTAGTGCTCTTTTTTTTTCTTTAACGTCTTCACTTATATTTATTCTTTACGCACGCAACTTACCTTCTCCAGCATTCGAGCTTGTAGTTTCCATTTTAAACGTAAAGAGGGATTCATAGGCCAGTGACAAATTACCAGCATAAGAAAATGTAGAGGGTGTCCAATATTGGGTGGATGTGACTTAAAGCATATCCTTCGATAACTGTCAGGCCTCGCTTAACGTTCGATTATTCAAACAAAATATTTTACTCCTTGGCTTCCTGGTTGTTTCTGTTTGGATTTGCTGCCATCTGAGACTTAGCTTTTATTATTGATTCCCACAACAGACCAGATCCTAAATTAGATACCCAGATAGGCGTGACGTGGCTTAGCTGCGCCGATTGCGGGGAGGGGAGATTCGCGATCATTAAACACCCCCAATCTCGGCACGGACTGAATCTGCCACCTGCTCCGTTTACTTAGTACGACTTTAGACTGAGCTAACGTAAGGCCTAATGGTTGGCAGTTTGATGGTACGCATGCGATAAAGCTTTTATATGTATATAAGATGCAGGGCATAACACTTCCAAGCAATTGGGTAGTCATCCTTTATATGTACACGATTCGACAACAAAGACGTTCATGTTGTCAATATAAACACGTGCCGTAAAGTTTGTAACTGAGAAGTTAATTATTGATGCGAAAGCGGCCAAATGGCTCACTGAGCGAAAAAGCAGCAAAACGGCAAGTAAATTCCCTTTGGCTGCGACGCCACATCACGAGTGCGCCTCGACGGAGTTCCCATTAGCTGCGACGCCATGGCACGAGAGAGAATGCAGGAGCGGTCGCGGTCGACAATGATCTCTGACAAGTTTGCTGTAGAACGAGCGACGTAATGCAGAAAGCAAAATTTGTTGCTTCATAAAGAATTTCGGGAAATGTCCGCTTTGTGTTCGCAGCCACCACGCATGCGCGAATGATGTTTTTAAATACATTTCGACACGTGTCTATGAAATTACTACCACAACCCTGTCATTTTATTCATTTAAAAAATTGTATTAACTAACTGGAGCTCACCACAGCGGGCAGCGCAAGATATAGGCGAAGACCACCTGCTGTGGGATTGGAGGTGAGAGTGTTCTCATGTTCATTTGTTTTGAATACAGTTACATATCAAATAAGGGTTGCGCGATGCCGTGGTTGTGTAGTTTGACGAGGCTTTTTACGCAAAGTTATAACCGTTGCATCGAAGCAGCCGGCGGAGTAGTCGGGCCTTTACCAAACAAACTTGTATAGTTTTATGTTGTAGCGTACAACGAAGAAAGCAGTTGCAGGAAATGTCAAGCCTTTCCTTGAAATGGGAAAGTAAAAAAAGGCTATTGAGACCTAACATACTGAATATTATGTTAAGCTGTCTCCGAGAGCTTCGGGTGGTTCATAGGATAACACGGTTGAGAGGCTTTCCAAGGCTTACGAAATTGAAGGAACGTTCAATTCCTGGATTCATCAGACTGCATACACTATAAAAACCTAGCTAAAAACACCTGAATTCAAAAATCTCAACGTTCCTTGTATATGCATTAACGACCCGACTTCAAAGCAATGTTCTTCACTTAACTATGATTGCGACCTATAGAGATATTATAAATAGTTACGAAACCGCGTGCAAATTAGAATAACGCAAGCAAGAAGCAATAATGGTGCGACACTTTTGAAGTCCTGTAAGCGCTTGATCATTCAAGACGAACAGATTACGCTAATACAGGAAACAGCCCATGGAGAAAACAAACCAACAAAACGAAGATTGAAAGCTTCCGCAAACACCGGCGCTACTACCGCTTCCCCCGCCTGACTTCTTTCTTGAGACGCAGTGAGAAACTCGAAACGACGGGCATCACGGCCACAAAATTTAAACATGGGAGCTTCCTGCCGGTGCTAGAAGTACTCGTTTTAGCCTTGTTTTATTTTTTTTATTTTTCGTTATGGTTTACCTGTGTCGCTTGGAACTCCTCGAGCACGCAGCGCTCTTTGCGGAGCTGTGGTCTTAATTAACTCTCCTGAATTAGCGGAGGGAAGTAAATGGCAGAATCACGCCCAACAAGGAAGGGGCGGAGCTAACGCGAATATGGTACTTAGATAACAGGGACTCAAAGAATGGCTTATGAGAACGATTTTCAGAGGCGAAAAGCTCCGTTGTATCTACTGCAGGGACAGTGTCTGGCAAAGCACAAGAGGTCGCTTGAAGTACGTCAGCTAATAAATATACGAACAATTCGACTCTCATTAGAAACACTACTTGGCGTGGCAACACTGAACAAAGTGAATATGGTTGTGAATACACAAAAGGAGAGACACCGGGCCTTCATTCTACCGTGCTACACTTGCGGAACATCACCGCACAATCTAAAGGAATTCCTGCGGAAGCCGTCTCACGATTACAGTCGATGGTAATGCGATCATCGTTCAAACAAAGTAGCGACAGAACGTGTTGCTCTAAACACGTTTATTTAGAATCTGTAGTGGTCATTTTGAGACTTGAGTTGCTCGTGGTATAGCGCATACACTGGTCTCAGGTATCGGCCCACGTTGCTGTGTGCACTCGCTTGCCAAACACTAAAGTGCATCATCGCATCGTCAAACCAACGCAAGATAATTGGGGGGGCTAGTGTTTTCGGAAAGCACAAATACGCTTAATGTTGGCCGCCCTATATGTTGGAGTCGCTCTTACTTGAGTTCGTGCACAAAACAAGGTTGTGGATGAGAGAGAGAGAGAGACAAAAACTTTATTTATCCCATCTTAAAGGGAAAGGGGCTCCGAGAACAAGGAGGGAGAAGTTGTCCTACTTGCGGTAGGCCACCTAACATTCCTCGGAAACTTGAACCATCAAATATAAATTCAGAACGTTCATTAACACTCGCTACAAGCACACTAAAAAGCACGCGTTGACCCGATCCATTAAAAACTTGATGTACAACTCTCGGCGTGTTTCAGATTGATACGATTGTGAACCGATATGACGCTCTAAACAGGCGGCAAGGTAATGGTTATATTAACAGTCCAAAGCAATAGTGACGCTGTAGTGGTGATCTTCCATTAAAGCTTGAAGTCTAATGGTTGTTTTCCCATTTTGGGCGTTTGAGACTACACAAGCGGGAAAAATGGCATTGTATTTCACCTCCATAGGAATGTGGTTCCCATGATAAGGAGTCGAACACGCAACCTTGAGCATAGCAGCAGAACGCGACAGCCACTGAGCCACCACGAAAAGATAGGTGTGACTGATAAATACGCCAACCGGAAGAGCGTTGGTGTTATGTTAGATCTTGGAGCAGAACGAGTGTTTTGTTCGCAGGCGAAGCTCCTTTTGCGAAAAGGATGTGTCGTTTTTATACGTAGCATCATTCTGCTGAAATATAGACGATGATGAGGATGATGATGATGATGATAATTTAGGACCGTGAAGCATTTTATTGGCAAGCGCAAATTTGTTTACAACAGGAATGACTACTTCGCTTAATGCGAAACTGCGAGCAGCATTTGCAACGCGCACCAGATATGCTGGTTAGGCGCACACTTTGGTGTTACATCCGTATGTACCCCATCACTTCCCAAGTCTCCGTCGATCAGGCCACAGATTGTACAAACTGTTAAGGGTGGAAGTCATGTAACAGCTAACTGGTTACTATGTCATACTCCTAACGGCACAGTCTCAACAGTTACGTCCCTAGCTTCGGCGGTGGCTAAACTCTTGCTTTTCTTCATCGCACCTTCAGAATGTGGAGGTGGAATGATGATGCCACGACGGTGACGATGACAATGATGCATACTGTTAATTAATTAAATTAAATTATGGGGTTTTACGCGCCAGAATCACGATCTGATTATTAGGCACGCCGTAGTGGGGGACTCAGGAAATTTAGACCACCTGGGGTTCGATGCATACTGTGATTTAAATGTAAAGATGAACTATAAGTACACCAAAGGCGATATAACGTAAAGCTATTCCAAACTGTTTATATTCTATTTCTGCAATTACCTCTCCCCGATTGGTCGAACATTTTTTGAGCCTCACCCACTTGCCTGTCTCTCACGTGACATCACGAAAACTGCAAAAACTCCCCATCCAATATGACGTGTAAAATCTGATTATGCATGAATCTACTGAACGGAATAAAAATACAAACTTCCGTTTCTACGCCTTTCACACAATTAGCCGACGGCTGAAACTGCGCGTTTTTTTTTTTTTTTTTTCGGGCGGTGACCTCTTCTCTTGTTTCTCACGGGACGTCAACAAACCGCGAACACAGCGTGACGTTTATACCTTAAAGATGCATTAATATACGTAACAAAAAAAATTTTTACGGCATAGCAGGAGGTTGACGCGTTCCGAAAGGAATACAATCTCAGACGCCGGCACCATGCACCCTCCTCATCCGGTGATCTAATTTCACTGCGCTAGCTCTCGGCCTCACCGAAACCCTATCTACCTCTCAGTGCTGCTCGCCTCGTGCCAGCCAATTGGATAAGAAAAAAAAACTTATTAAGGTAGGCAATGCTGTTCGCTTTGAAAGTAAAACAAAAGGAACCACCTATAAACGAGGAGATCGCTTGCTTGGTATGTTCAAACAATGCATCGGGTCACCGCCCCATGCTTGCGTTGGCGGTTACGAAAATTTGACGTCAGGAGATTGGAATAAAAACAGATTGAAATAGTTTTACGTTACACGGCCGCCAAGTTTCAACCTCGGCTTTGCTTGGTGTAACAAAAATACAAGAAACCGACAGTTAATAATAGGAGATGCATACTCGTCGGCCCAAACCACTATTTTCTCTTCTGCTGCTCTGCACGGAGAATAAGTCAAGATGAAGAAAAATGGCGATGGCATGTGACGTTGAAGACCGCCAGAAGGCGCGCCTATGAAAATACGTGGGTATTGGCATAGGTCTACGGTTTTCTCAAGGCCACTAGTTTGGGCCACTACTGGTCCGCAGATAGTCCAGCGCATGCTTTGCAATCTTTCCTGACACTGTGAATTCATCAAACGTGGCCTGAAATAGCACGTTCAGATAGAAAGATTTGTTGCGTAGCGAACAGCGTGGGTGGCTTCAAGTCGTCTGGCTGTTCCCTTGCTGTAATAAGGGTAGTGTTCTGGATGGATAAGTTTCATGACTACGTTCATTTCTGTTGCACGTGGCATGCATATCCATGTCTCCCCGGAGTTGCAGGTCACCATGCGGTAAACTAAAACCAGTCAAGATGAGAAATAAGGTTGATGGAAGGTGTGTCGTTTCTTTCGTTGGGTTCCCCTTAGGTAAACTGACACCCAATAAAACCGTCCCCATTGAAAGGGGAGGGGGGGGGGGCTCTATTGAGAGAGGTCTGTTAACTACACTCAGATCTAATTGGCTGCACAATACGTGGAGATAAATTAGAAATTTTCAGTCATAGCAGTTGCACCCACAAAGTATTCCTGATCTTTCCTGCCGCGTTGTGTACAGAAACGGAAAGACGCATCTGGCCTAAACTATACGCGGCCTTTCTAAACGTGCAACACCACTGCGCAGGTGTCTTTTCTGTGCAGGACAATTCCTCATAGGCATTCTATTCAATCACGCAGCTGGAGCCACGATCGATGACGGTATGGCTACAAAAAAAAAAGAAAAAAAGAAGGGAAAACGTAATCAATGCAGGACTGGGGCCGCACATCGGGGTGAGCCCCCATGCCCAAGACGAACGCAAAAAATACCTCTCCTGTTTTTTTTTTCTTGCATTTTTCTTCTGTCAAATATAGTCAAGAGAGTAGAATAATAGATGCGGTAGGTCAGGAAAAAGGGTATTACAGAGAAAGGAAGAGGATGATGGTGTTGGCCAGAGGCGTATTTAGCCTTCCAAATGTTATCAGAAATTGCTCTGTCCGTATCACCAGGGAGAGAGACACATCATATGGCTCCTGCGCACATTTCAATGGCGACTGGGTAGGACAGTCCACAGGAATACTCCAGGTATACTGCAGTCCGCACTTGACTAGTAGGCCTACATTAACATAAACAAAAACTGCTCCGATTTAGGAAAAACTGGCGCGATCGTTGTCAAGTTTCGTCGAAATATTCTACTATTTTGGGAACAGTGGTAACAACAGAATTGATACATGGGCAAATTGGTATAGGATCATCTGTCTTTCTTTTCTCTGTGTCTCATCTTTGAGAACCTGGTGATCAAGAATGAAAACAAACACAAATATAAGAAGGATGCTGCGTACAATGTAGGAGGACAGGCTGGGAGGTTAACAAGTGGAACCCTGCGCTACGCAGAGATACAATCGGGGAGGTTGACCAGGTTTCCTCCGGTTTGCTGCCTCACCCCGAAGGACAGAGAGGAGGAAAAGTGCAAGATAAAGAAAACAAAATCCGCTCCATTTCACCTTGTGAACGTGGATGTACAGCGAGACTGTTGTCAACCTTAGACAGGCACCACCACTACAAGCGACGTACGCCACGCGCACATGCAGGTGTGCGCAAGTTCAGCATACATGCTCATTACTCAAGGGCCTGCGCCAAGCGCAAGTGCCTTGTTCAACTAATTCAATTTTAACGCGATAGCGCTAAAGGCCCCACACCGCGGAAAATCCGGCGTCGGCGTCGGTGTCGTCGGCGTTAAGCATCGGGCGTCTGGTCGAAATAATCATGCCGAACCCCATCATCCTGATCCACCCCGACCAGCGGGCCCTTCGCGTGGCGCAAGGCTTTATACTCCGTTTCATACCTCAGGTGCTACATTGTGGAGGCTAGAGATACTTTTTGCAGTGGCTGCGTTCGCACTCAGAAATAGTTCGGTGTTTCTGATCAATTTTTGTGAAAATGTTCTTTATATAAGCACAGATCTGAATGAAAAATACAATTCAGCCTTAGAAACAAAGAAACCATGTACTCACACGGTTGCTAACACGACGTTTTAAATCAATTTGCTTTCCGTTGTTTTTTATTTGGTGCCCGTCGCGGCAGGCTCACGTGCATGCTCGCGCGAGCGAGTGCCGCTGGCGTGACGCGAAGCATAGACGGAACGCGCGGAGTGATAAATTTTGGTGACCGTACTTCTTGCGTAGCTTCCACAGCGTTGCACCTGATGTATGAAACAGAGTATAGTGAACAGGAACAAAAGTTGAATTTATCGAAGTAAAATAAGTCATAAAAATCGTAAAGCACGACTTAACCACAACATACGGACGTGATAGCGTCGGATTGTAATTTGAATATACGAGAAACAATCCTGGTAAGTAGCCAAAGATCTTTGAATGCTATCGCGTTCCACTCTTAAAGGCGAAGCTTAAGCGTCCTCCAATTCTGATGGTGTTTTGCTGTACCTTGGTTTTATGTAGCACCTATTGAGAAACAGAAAGCTGTATCGGGAATTTTTAATTGCAGAGTTGTGTAAGCCGGCCGTAATGTGTGCCGCCTGCCACTGCGTTACCTAGCAACCACCTCGAGGAGCGTCGCGCGCTATGCTGGGGAGGAAGAAAGAGAAAACAATAGAGTGCGCGCGGATGGATGGATGGATGGAAACTTTTATTGAGCGATGGTAAGATTCGCGGGGAGTCTTCGAACATCGGAGGCTCTTGATCTTGCGGTGGGGGGTCTTGCGGTGGGGGGCGGGGGCCCTCAGTCCAGGCCTCCCCTCGCCGTCGCCGCCTTGCGTGCCCTGTCAATCAGGCTAAGCTGCTCGTCCAAGGCCTCGCTGGCCAGCAGCGACTCCCACCGCTCCGCGCTCGGGTGTTGGATGGGGGTTAAGGCAGTAATTGCACGACACGCCCATGTAATGAGGAATAGAGTGGCTTTCTCGGAACACCACGGGCAGCATGAAGGGTATGCCGTGGGGTGGATTTTGCTGAGGAGGTACAGGTTGGGGTGGGTACCTGCCTGCATAAGTCTCCAACTGGTAGCCTTCTCTGTAGTGAGTGAGCGATGGGGGGGGAGAGTATTTCCTTCGGATACCCTTATAATAATTTAGAATGGATGAATAGTCACACCATACTGGAACGGGTGCCTCAGGGGCAGGGTGATCGGGTGCTCGGCTTGTATACCCTCGAGCGACCCTGTCCGCCGCCTGGTTCCCCTCCAGCCCACCGTGGCCAGGTGTCCATATGATCTTATGCCTCGCGCGGCGCGCGCTATGCCAACACCACCTAGGTGGTGTTGGATAGCTTCGCCGAGCTGGGAGAGAGAGAGAGAGCTGAAAGAGAGTGAAAGCAGAGTATAAAAATAGCATCGTGCAGCATAGCGAATGGGAGGTGGAGAGGAGGAGTGAGGCATGTGGTAGTGGGACGCCTAGAGCTGCTGCCGACGCCGATCGCGTTTCGCCGCGTTCGCGCCGAAAGCGCCTAGTGTCCGTGATAGAGAGCCTCGCCTATATGCGTTTGCTCTCTAGTCCGTGTCTGCAGCTGATGCCTCTGGCAGCGGCTCGGCAGGTTTAGACAAGACAACTGGACACTATACTCGCGGACAACTTTCTGTGGTAATGAATGGAAAGCTACGGAAGCAAAGCGCACACAAGTGAGAGCGCTTCTGAAAAGAGTCCCGCGTTTGAAACCACGTTAGTTTAGGCTGGGGAAGAGAAAACATAAACACCTTACTAGCAACAGTTAAATAAGACAGAATACACCACTGAGTGTAAAAGTTTACTTAGTTTGCGGCCTTTCCCTTCCGCTTCTGGGCAAACGTGAAACCGTCGCACATGGAACCTGCGTCAATTCAGCGTCTGTTCCGAGCCACTAAAAGCACTGTCAAAAGCTGCCGGACTACTAGGCGCGGTAACACATGTGCAGCAGCCACGCGCCCGTAGCTTTCCCTTCATTGCCACAGAAAGTTGTCCGCGAGTATAGTTGCGTCCGAAAGACTAAAGTGAGATCTAGGGAAGCTGAAACCAAGCGTCGCAGAAGAGGACATTCCCGAGTTTAGGTTGAAGGAATTTAGCCGAGAGTTCGCGTAGTCGAAGAAATGTAGATCCGGCGGCTTGTGAACGTGGCCGGTTGAATTCATCGCGATACTATACGCAGAACATCGCGAAGAAATCCTGAGCGCCAGCAAACTAAATGTGTCCTTTGCCACTACTTGACTAAGCTTTCCCCAGCTCCGCTGGTCTCTGGTGTTTGCGGTAGCAGAGCCACGCATAATTTTTTCAACATAAACTGCGTCAAAGAATTCCTCAAGTGCGACTTACACACAAGCTGCAGACATGATAACTTCGCATTGTAATTCGAATGTACGAGAAAACATATTTCTGTTACGCGGAAACTCAATCGACAAAGCCCTTTTCCAGCTGCCGTTTGAGGTCTTTCCGAGTGGCCACGGCCGCTAGGTGAGGTACAGTTCTTGGAAAGTGTTTGCCATAATGGCGATTAGGGTCGCAGCACACGCTGGCAGAATGCCCACGCATCAAGGACAGATACACTGTGTGAACGCGAACATGCGAAGCTACCAACTCCCTAGCTCAAATGTGAATGTGTAGCAATTTCTCGCGGGCGCTGCTAAGACGGTGCAGCAAGTACCAAAAGACACGTGCTCCGGTGTTCATGTTTCATTCCTGTCGTGTTTGTAAAAAGTGGGCCGCTGTTAGCAGGAGAAAGACAACTAGTAAAGTGGTACTCTGTGGGGGCCGACTAATTTAAGGCCAACTAATGTGCATGTTTTCGTTTCCACCACCTGCAGATCGTGTGACATCAACGTAATTTTGACGCATACACTTAGATGACACTCCACATCACCTTTGGTGACCAGATTCCTAGTGACATGACAGGATACGCTAGTGTACTTGCACGTATGCAGGGTTGAATTGAATTTCTCAAAGTAAATTCCGCCAGAAAATTCGTAAAATACGCCTTACACGGAAACTGCAGACATGATAGCTTCGGATTGCAATTCGAATATACGAAAATAACGGCATCATCATGTGATCATAACTACTGATGACGTAATGTGATGCCTCTTGGACAAGCAGCACACAGTGCGCTTCCCGCGACTTGCAGAGTCTTCGGGATCGGCCCAAATGTTTGTGTGAGCTCCGCACCGCACACGCGGACACGAAAAATCTCGCCCAACTATATAGCGGCCAACAGCTTCGCTGTCAAAAGTAAAAAGAGGCGATGCCAGCACACGCAGCAGCGTTAATTGGGGAAATAAAGTCGGTCGCCGAGTCTAGTTGTTTTTATTGCGATAGCAATTATATGGACACTCCAAAGCGGATTTATGACGTGTGCGCCGACATCGCCGTGAGGTTCCGTATTACGTCAACGGCGATGAAATCGTCGCCACGCTCCAGTCGCTGTATGTGCGAGTGAAAGGGCGCGAGGGACGCGCGCTTTACAATCGCCATATATAGAGAGCAAACGCGAATTCTTCCGCCGCGCGAAAGGCTGTGGAAGGACAGGTGGGAGGGTGGGGAGGCGACGTTTAGCTGCGGCACCAAATGCGCATTTATATAAAAAAGTTGTCGCAGTTTCACCTGAAAGGCGAAGCATCAATTGCGATAGCAAACTTGTAGAGAGCTATACGGAGTAATGATATTAGTTTTATCAGCTGTATAAACTTGGACATGCAGCAGCATCGGCAACACGCAGAACTGTTGTCGACGCCATCGGCGTTTAGCCCGCGTTCACTCAAAGTGTGTGCGGCGTTGGTGACTGTTGCCGGAGCCTCTGATATAAATAGGCACTTCGTGCCGCAGCTAAACGTCGCCTCCCTTCCCTCCCCCTCCCCCCTCCCCCACGGCCTCTCGCGTGTCGGAAGAAGGCGCGTTTGCTCTACATATATGATGATTGTAAAGGAGAAAAGAGACGCCTACTTCTGCAGCCCTTAAGCGAGCACGGCGCAGAACGCGCGTTTGTTCTCCGCTGTGCGTTCACTCCCGGTAAGTGGTTCTTGAGGGAAAGGGAAAGGTTGGCGCTATCTTCTGCAGCCCTTGAGGGAGCACGGCTCAGCGCCAACGGGGAGGGGTAAGTGGGAGCGAAAGAAGGGATAGAGTGGAGACGCCATGGCTGGGCGAACTCCCCGTGAAAGACGCGCCCCTCGCACCCTTTCACTCGCACATACAGCGTTCAGCGCGCGGCGACGATTTCTTCGCCAAATGACGTCATACAGAGCCTCACGGCGACGGCGACGGCGACGCCGACGGCAGAAATCTGCTTTTGAGTGTCCATATAATTGCTATTGCAATAAAACGTTGCGAGGCGAGAAGGTGGGTAAGATTCCCGACGCTGGTCGTCGAGTGTCCCATTCTGATCTCGTCGAAAACCTCCGAGCCACCCCCAGAGGCACCGGCAACAGTCACCAACGCCGCGCGCGTTTCGTTGCGAACGCGGGCAAAATGCCGACGGCGTTGACAACAGTTCTGCGCGTTGCTGGTGCTGCTGCATTTCCAAGTTTATACAGCTGATAAAACTACTATCCTTAATCCGTATAGTTACTAATTTGCTATCGCAATTGATGCTTCGCCTTTCGGGTGAAACTGCGACAAATGTTTTTACTCATTACGTATTCTTTAGTAAATCTTCGCGTTTTAAATGGTGCCGGCTAAGACTGTTCCACGGGATCGAAGCTCTACTAAAATGAACTAACATGCCGGCACGGAAAGAAAGAAAGATAGCAAGAGCGAGATAGACTTGAAATCCGGTGACATAAATGTAATAATGACAGCTTGCAACATAGATCACAGAACGCACACTGGAGCCTAGTGTGGTGTCACATAAATTCATAAATTACAAATCAAAATATATGGTGTATAGAAACACAACAATGTAGTTTAGCAAACACAAGCACGCTAAAACCAGTCGTAATAAGAAAGTTCCAGTTTCGTTCAAAATTCGAGGCGTCGATATCGATAGCAACACACTAAACTACGCGAAGTAAGGTGCATAGTTTTATAGGCCGTATACATTTCACTATACATTCGTTTAATAATAAAAAGAAAGCAGCAGATTCAACGAGTTGGAATCTATTTAAAGCGAATAAGCTTTGCGTGAGTACATAATAAGTCGAAACATGAGTACACGCGCACGCACGCACACACACACACACACACACACACACACACACACACACATAAATTTTTCTGAGCCATTTTTAACAATTAAAAATTACATTTTGGGTTTCACGTGCCAAAACCATGATCTCGCTATGAGGCTTGCCGTAGCAGGGGACTCCGGATTAAGCTTGACAACCTGGGGTCCTTTAATGTGCCCCCAATGCACGGGACACCGCTGTTTTTGTATCTCACACCCATCGAAATGCGGCCGACACAGCCGGGATCTATTCCCGCGACCCTGGGCTTACCAGCGCTACACCATAGCCGCTAAGCCACCGCAGCGGGTGAGCCTTTTCTTAAGCGGTCTTGAGGACTACTAGCCAGTACGATGGACGCCTTAGACGCATCACGAATTCAGAGGCAGTGAGTGCATACGTATACGTAGCGCATTTCGAATCCATTCTATCCGCAAGAAAAGTTTACTTCCTCGTTACTGTGCAGCCGCGGATGCACGAAGGCGAGATTTCTGGTTCTGTGTTATTTTTGTCAATGCGTAAGCATTTCTATTTCTACCCAACGAGGAACCCCTATCGTCCGTGACGTAAGACGATCGCTTTCAAGGTAGGGCCCGCTGCAGTGAGCGAATTGACCTTCGTGATACCTCAGCGTGAACTAAGCGGAGTCCCCGTTGCAGATCGCGTTCAAGATAGGGCGCCCCCGTGTAGTTTCAACGCGAACTAAGCGGCGTTAACACAGCGCACACGAAGCTATGAGCACTCACCGCACTCAGTCCCCATGGCAGATCGCTTACAAGATAGGGCCCGCGCAGCCGCGCCATACGCAGTCGCCGTCGGAGTACGGATGATCGCGGTTCATGATGGTTCGACGCGGATTTATAGGGCGCTAAAGAGCGATAGTGGCTTATGATGATCGGAACGTCATCAGCACACCTGCAGCCGCCACCTGCAGCCCTTTGCGTGTGTCATCAATTCACCTTTCGTCGCTGTCCGCAGCAGTTCGCGTCGGCGCAGCGCTGTTGTTTGTACTGGCCGGATCAAGTGTCATAACACTAATAATGACACTGGGCTGCGTTGAGATGAGCAAGTGGCACATTGCATACACATACTTACATGCAACTCCCAGAGGAGTTTCAGCAGGAATTTTCTTTCCTTTTCCCCGCACGGCCGGCGCCACGGATGTGTGGAGGCGAGCGCCATCTGGTGTTGCTGCAAGGCACCGAGCGGCGCGCTTGCTCCACTGTGATTGGTTGGCCTGTTCAGCAAAGGAAAAGCCACGTCACAGCAAGGTCACGAATCCCCGCGAGGTTCGCAGAGAAAAGCTTCGCTTTTAATAACAAGCCTGGTGTCACGCGAGCACAGGTATATCTCACGCGATGACCGCGAGCATTCGTATGATGAAAGGTGAAGGATGATGAAGGTCGCCTGCAGTGGAGAGCGGACACTTCGTGCTGACTTTCGCTTCAACGCGTCTTCCAAACCAGAGATTAAGCGACCTCCTACACTATAGGCACGCCGGAACACAGTGCGAACGAATCCACCAGTCATCTCGGCTAGCCCCGCTTTGCGCCCGGCGCAGATTATCTCCAAGATAGGGACCGCAGGCCGCATATGCGTTAAGCCGCGCGGTAAACCATGCGCAGCCCCAAGTGGGCTAGAAGAGCAGACGTACGCTGTGACCGAGTGGAAGTCCTTGTGGTTCAGGTCCTGCCAACACACATCCCCGCTCCGTGTCGTCCAGCTTCTGGAGAGCCGTCACGCCGGTCAAAACCGCAGTCTGCTACGAGAAGACGCCAGGTCGTCGGGAAATGCAGAGGCGGCTAGGTAGAGGCTTCATGAGGTCGTGGCAAAGCGTCCGGTAATCTCAAACCTCGGCACCCTAGCCATCTTCCCTTGTTCGAACCGCCGAAGTACCCTCCCCCCTTTCTCCCCCTCCCCTTTACGAAGGTGTCGAGTTCTGAGAGGGCACACACTCGGTGAGTCTCTTCTTATCAAGTATCTGTCGTCGAAGAATTTTTTTTTCTGATAAAGAAGCAAGCCGCGAGGCTCAGGAGCGCACAAGTAGCACACGAGAAAGACAAAATTGTCATGAACTCGACAGTCGGTTGGATGACAATTCTCCTTTCGTGAACTTTCATTCACCTTGTGCGCTGCCCCAGAACTGATTTGTTAGTAGCGCTCTTGGAAGATGCAGCCAGAGAAATATGTCACTACGCGGTAGACTCACGGGAGAGACGCGCTTTAGAAAAATTGGCGCAAGCATGCTTCGGACATTGTCCCGCTTGAATTGACGTCGGCGCTTAATACGAAGCGCTTTGTGAAACGCAAGGCGCTGCGGTCGCATGCACGTGAACGGGGCTTTAGTAGGTATAATAATACCCTAGCTATCCCAAGGCACGCCGTAAGATTTCGGCGGGAATTTGAGACTAATTTTACGTGACGTGTAAACTTTTTTTTTTTCATTTCCTGTAGGGGCGATTTGCCGCAACCGCCTTGCTATGCAGCCATCCGTCTCGAGGCATTTTATGTTCAACAGTTCCTCGCCAGGCTTGGTCATTGTAAACAGACAAGCCCAACTAAGGCTTGCATCAGAATACGAGGACATGGGTAGACATTTGCAGCGTAGGACTAACAGCTACAGATAATTATCTTCCTCAGAGCTGATATAAAAAAAACCTTTTACATCACAAAAGCAGAGAAAAATGAAGATAACTGAGTGACAGAACAGTTACTAAATGCACAGCGATAGCGCGCGCTGCGACGCGAAAGCTTAATAATGCAGGACAGTATTCAAATCGGGCGAAAAAAATGTAACATGCATGTGCTCTGCGGAAGCAGTTGAAAATTCAAAGGCAAATACGCGGGCCCTCATTGCCAGGGCAGCCAGTCTTTCTGCCACCGAACACTGACTGAATTTTTTTCACTCCATCTGCGATACCAGCACTTGTAGTGCACATATAAAATAATATTATTTACACCTTCGATCACTGACTCATGCAAGCGAACACCCACACAAATGAAGAGCTGTAGGCTAAGTCTTTCGATACCTAACCCACTTTCTGCATGATTATATGAATCTCACTGGTATGGCTGTACAGGAGGTTTTTCAGATCACGTCCGCTTTCCACAGCAGCGTTCCTTCAAAAGAGTGACTTGAATATTGTTACTTTCCCAGCTTACTTATTTTCCGGTGCATGAATGAAATACCGAAATCAAGCATAGCGTAATGTAAAAAGAAGCTCACAACATGTTTCTCAGCATAAAAATATTAACAAAATCAAAGCCCCTTTCTTAAAGGAAGATGGTTGAACGCGAAGCTTTCGTCCATGAAAACTGAATGAAAGTCAAAGTCTAAAGCCAACGACCACGCAAAGAACCCAAGAAATGCTGAGCGACCCGATGCGATGCATACGTGATTCGATAGCTTTCTTAGGATAGTATTTTTTGAACGTTGAAGTAGAATTAGGACACATTTCGTTATGTTGTCTAGCCTCTATTTTAGATCATGTAGCCGTTGATTACACGCACACACTCACGGACTGCATGCAGCTGCCGATACACGAGATCGGCCTTACGGGCACGATCGCGCTCACGCTTACGTTCGCGTACGGCAGCCTCTTCTTCTGCCATGCGCTGCACACGCGGCCTACCCACGGCGACGGCCGGGAGGGAATGCGTTGCGTGACGCGTGTAATACTATGCAGATATATACAGTTCGTCTGGGTAGCGTGGCGTTGCAGTTCCCATTGTTCTTATCGGTATCACTGCGAATGTAAAGTGTAGTGTTCTACGATTATGTGCGCAGAAGCGCAGACAGTTCCATTGTATAAGTTGGCGTTCCTGCAGTGCGTTTTCGGCACTCACGCACGAATCAGTTAGACATAGAATGCTTCGCTTTAAAAGAAATGCAAAAAAAAACGAAAACAAAAACAAAACTTAAGCAGTAGATAGGCAAGTGCGGAAATAATTTACTACAGGAAAGGTTTCCAGAAATCGCAGCACTAGGTACGGCATTGCCCTGCGTGCTGAAGCGGCAATAAATATATAGGTATATTACAACACTCGCGAACGATTGTATTGCAGTAAACAAGAGAGCTGAAAGACGCCACGATATTGCCGGGGCGATGTCGCTTCTTCCTAATACATTGCCTTCCTTTCCTCTTCTTTCCTCGCGCTAAGGCTTCACGCCTGAACCTGTCGCGAGCCTTCGTTATTAGCTGGGTATGTCGGAGTATTATGTGGCGCACTTGTGCCGGCTGCGGCCATGAGTTATTTTATGTTCTTGCGCATCACTATTGATCTTCAGAAGTAATTTCGTGCTACGACCAGCCCGTCTCGGGCCCGTATTTTATCTTCCCTATGTTTCTTCGTCTTCTCGGTTCGTATTCGTGAACAGTAAACACGGATGAAATGCGCCCGCGTAATATTGCGCACTTTGCGTGGAAGGCGAAACAGACTATAGTTCATTTGCAGTTCTGTCTTTTGATTCTTCCCTGTTTAATATACGCTTTATTACAACCGCACGTCAATCCAACCTCGTGTGTTATTGCTGTAGCAGTACGCGCCTGGGTACATACATACTTCTCATCGCTTCTCTCAGGAGCACTCTAACTGCATGACTCAGCGTGCTCATACTGCATTTATCCGCACGTGAAATATGCTTAGGCGGGTCTCCGATAGTAATAATGGAGCACCTTTTGTAGTGCAGTCTTTGCTAAGTAAGAGAATACAAGCTCGTCGCCATGGTTTTGTGCGTTGTGGATGAGTCTTTGGTCGCCTGTGCTTTACAGAACTGTAACTGGAGGCATATTAGCTTCCATTGATACGTTAACGAGTAGCAGACTAGAGCCATCAGCTTAGGTCTAGCACTCTGCGTTTCCGGTAAATAAACTCTCTCTGCATACCTAGGTGTCCGAAACGGTGTTCGTCATATTGCGACAGAAGGAAGAGACTCTCTTCGGTGCATCTGGTATGTGGTCGGGTTCTCCTGTGCAAGGAATGCACTTCGCTTTTACGCTTTAGTCAAAAGCAGAGCTGATAAAAATCTACACGGCCTTTGTGCATTATGTTTCGCGGAAAACTTGACAGTTTTCCGCGAAACATAATGTACGTGTGATTGAGTCAGTGATTTAATAAATGATGGCACTGCGACCGGAAGGGTGATATATCTGTCCAAACAAAATATTTTCGATGCAATTGTAACATATATTTTCTCATTCGCTGTGCATTTTCTTCTACTCTGATGAAGTGCTTCCGCAAGAATACGAAGCTTTCCCGTTGCTTGCGTAAGTTTTTTCCGACCCATTTTATGCAAATAAAATGACTTGTTTGCTTTTAGGTATTTGGCGATACTGACGTCGTATATTTTTGAGCTCGTTTTTAACGTGCTTCATAATTCAGCAAGAATCCACTGCAACTCGTGACATTACTTTAATTCGCGTCCTTTTTTCTGTAGTTTCTCGCCGTTTTTGATGATGACGCCATTTAAAGATTAGCACGTTTTCGTGACGCTTGGTTAGCTTCTGCAAAAGCTGTTGTCATCGGTATAGAACACGTCAAATGAACTACAGAAAAAATAGTGGTAAATGTTTTGATAAGACGTGTGATTCCCAATATGTGACACACAATTTAGGCAGAAATATTTTATGTCTGCTGACATAAGGGCGTCTCTGTTCGTTCAATGTCACTGGTACATGGTTTAAGCATTGTAAAAGCCTTAGAGTGATTATAGAAGGAGCGCATAATGTGAACACAGTGAACGTGTATAATATATATCACAGTGAACGTGCACGTGTCGGCCACCATTATCGCGCGGATGGCCTTCCACGGCATCAAAGCAACCATGATTGGCGAGAATAATCGCGCTGATACAAATGTACTCTATATGAACTTGCGTTAAGAGGAGCTGAATTACATCCATTTTGGCCAGTGGGAGCTACCGTTTCCTGCTTTAGTGCACGCTCATCTATCCTTGGTTCCAAGAAGGCGCCAATATGATCACGAAATTCTCAAATGAGGCCATCCCTTCACATGGCGGCACCCAGCCTGCCCGCTTCAGAATGAAACGGTAGCCATCGCTCTTTCTCACCCCATTGCCTATTCTACGCGGGCTTTCACTACAGCTTAGCTACGTTCATCTCAGCATTTGCTACCCTTCATTCCACCTTTCGAGCGAGTTCAAGCGCTATTTTTGTGATGTCCTTGAGACATGTTCTCGATATCGGGGCGCGAATGCCTAGCTTAAGGTAAGAGTTAAGCGTTGTTGCGGGAAAGGCGCCTCGAACTTTTTTTCGAGAATTTAGTTTTAGCCAAGAGGGTCAGTGAAAGCAAATTTCTCAGGTACCTAAGTTGGCGATCGTCTTCGAGCTGAGAGCCAAATTTCGCCTTGGAGAATACAAAACCATCTGCCCCCTCCGACAAATGTTTACCATTTTCTTATTAGTGCCTATTTTTCAACTTGCTGCGAATAAGATAGACCGAGAGAAGCGCCGAAAGTGTAGCAAACGGGAGGAGATGGTAGACAGGTTGGTTGAGCCCTCGCCCGGGTCCTTGCAGTCTTCACGCCGTGTTATATGAACTGCGAAATTTCGATGATAACGCGCTGTCGTATCTACTTGGTTATTTATTTTCTGAATTATTCGCGAGCTGTGTGCCCACATAATGTTTCTAAATGTCTCATTCTGCTAGTGCTCCAATATGAATTCATCATTATCAGCCTATTTTTATGTCCACTAAAGGACGAAGGCCTCTCCTTGCGATCTCCAATTACCCTTTCTTGCGCTAGCTGATTCCAACCTGGGCCTGCAAATTTCCTAACATTATCACCTCTGCAAGTTTTCTGCCGTCCTCGACTGCGCTTCCCTTCTCCTTGTATTCATTCGGTAACTCTAATGATGCACCGGTTATCCATCCTACGCATTACATGGCCTGCCCAGCTCCATTTCTTCCGCTCAATGTCAACTAGAATATCGGTTATTACCCTTTGTTCTCGGATCCACGCCACTCTCTTCCTGTCTTTAGGCGTTTGATTTTCCATTCCATCGCTCTTTGTGTGGTCCTTAACTTGTTCTCGAGCTTCTTTGTTTACCTCCAAGTTTGTGCCCCATTTGTTAGCACCGCTAGAATGCAATGATTGTACACCTTTCTTTTCAACGACAGTGGTGAGCTCCCAGTCAGGATTTGTCAATGCCTGCCATATGCGCTCGAAACCAAATTTATTCTTCTGTAAATGTCCTTCTCGTGATCAGGATCCACTGTGAGTAATTGACCTAGATAAACGTACTGCTTCACAGACTAAAGGCTGACTGGTGATCCTGAATTGTTGTTCCCTTGCCAGACTATTGAACGTTACTTTTGTCTTCCATATTTTAATATTCAACCCCACTCTTGCACTTTCTCGGTTAAGGTCCTCAATCATTTGCTGTAATTCGTCCCCATTGTTGCTGAATAGGACAATATCATCTGCAAACCGAAGGTTGCTGAGATATTCGCCATTGATTCTCACTCCTAAGCTTTCCCAGTCTAAGAGCTTGAATACTTCTTTGCATGCAGCGAATAGCATTGGAGATATGTCTCCTTGCCTGACCCCTTTTTTTATATGTATTTTTCTATTTTTCTTGTAGACAACCAATGTAGCTGTGGAATCTTTGTATATATTTCCCAAGATATTCACGTATGCCTCCTGTACTCCTTGATTACGCAATGCCTCTGACTGCTGGTATCTTTACTAAATCAAAAGCTTTTTCATGATGTATGAAATCCATATCGAGGGGTTTATTGTACTCCGAAAATGTCTCGATTGCCTGAGTGATGGCATGGATGTGATCCATTGTAGAATATCCCTTCCTGAAGTCAGCCTGTTCTCTTGGTTGATTGAGGTCAAGTGTTGCTCTTTTGTTTTGGAAATTGGTGAATATTTTATACAATACCGGAAGCAAGCTAATGGGCCTATAATTTTTCAATTCTCTAACGTCTCCCTTTTTATGGATCAGTATTATATTGGCAATCATCCAGTTCTCTGGTACACTTGAGGTCGTGATGCATTGCGTATAAAGAGCCGCAAGCTTTTCAAGCATTACATCTCCCCCGTATTTTATTAAGTCGACTGTTATTCCGTCTTCTCCAGCTGCTTTTCCCTCTCCTAACTTCATCACTAGTTATAGAAGGAGCCTCTGTCTTTTGTTCATGACTACTTCGAATGAATGTAGCTTGGCTGCTTTGGGCACTCTACAGGTCAGTATATAATTCTCCGCCTGCTTTTACTATATCATCGAATAATCAATTATATTCTTGTAATTGCTGTCATTTTTTATAGAATGCTTCTCGAAAACTTTGTTCGGCGTATTGGATGCAACTACTTATTTCAAGAGGAGGACGCACTGTCATACAGCACGTTTTAACGTCAAAACAATTTGCGAGCCAGGGAGTCATTGAGAAAAATGAAGAGCTGAACCAAATAGGCCACGGCAATGATAGTTAACGTGCCCAAATTCGTGTACGCAAGTTGTTTTTGTCAGTTGCTGCCCAGAAAAGGAAGAAGCCACGGACGTCGAGCTGGAGGTGAATCGAACCCTCTGTTTAGACACTCTGGCTTCATTTTGTCTCAGTGTGCAAGTATTTCTACACATAACCATGTACTCAAGGCACAACCACGTCTGAAACAATTCTGGACACACCCCGTACGGTCAGCAATTTCGGAAGGATTCCTTTTCCTGCGTCACAGTGCCTATATCCAATAATAAATTTGTGCACCTGCTTCGAGCCGGCGAATAAAACATTTAATGCGTTAGCATTCATTGGGGACCTCACGCGCTTTCCGGGGGCTATCTATCTATCTATCTTTTTATGTTTTTAATGTTTTCCCCGCCTATACCTGCGTCAGTGGGTATAGCGAGGGAACGATTCCCAGCCTTCGCGGGCACCGGCGCGCCATGCTTCTTGTCTCAGAGGCCACGCGCGGACTTCTCGGCAGGGCAATTATATATTGTTGCGCAGCGTGCCCAGAAAGAAGCGCGGTTGTGGAGACCAGTTGCCACATGACGCGTTTCTGGGCATTCGCACTCGCAGGGGTGCCAAGCATATCGGAAGCTACGTGCAGGCGTATTGCTCGAGTGTTCTTATGGAGGGCAAAACAGGCGTCCCCCTGCAGTCGTATATGCCTCACAGGTTATTCTTTTCGACCATGGCGGTACGTTGTGTCGCAATATTGACTGCGGCTGCCATCGACAGTCATCGTGACTTGGGTTCTGGTGCATATTCTCCTCATTATTGAACTCGACATAGGTGACTGCACTATAGCGATAATTATTTACTCTAATCTCAACGACTGGCAAGAAAATACATACTGGGTCATCTGTACAATTTTGGCTTTCTTTCAATGAAGTCTCAAGCGCCTTGAAATTAAATTAGTCTGCCTTGGCGCATTCACGGACCGTCCGTTAAAATTTCTGAATGAAGGGAAAATGTAGCGATTCTACTAAAATTATTTAAGACGATATTCTTGGCCTACCTAAACGCGAAAAACATTGTCTGCCTGATCTTTCTGTCTGTCACTGCGATTAAACCGCCCTGCGAAAACCAACTAAGCTACTAGCACTGGTGGCTCCTTGTCATACACATCAACATCATACAGCGCAAATTAAAACTCAGGCATATTTGAGGCAAAATATATGTACAGTCGCGAGCAGAAGATTGTGGACCAAAGGTGCCACGATTTAATTTTTTTTTCTTCGCAGCCTGGGCATTCCTGCTGAAATCGAGAGCGCACGCCTACGTGCACGTGTTTGACCAATACAACGTATTAAGCCAATTCAAGGCCGCGGATATATATTTTATCTGTATCCGCGGCCTTGGATTATATATAGCTTGAATATATTTAAATTTTTTGCTGATGCCGTGGTCTCCAAACTTTTGCTCGCGATCGTACATAACCATGATCCACAGCGTTAATTTATTAAGAATACACATTGGACTGGTTTTTACGATAGCAAATGAAAAATCAACGCGTTACAAATGGTGTCGATCGCGTTAGAAATGGTGTAGAAGAGACGCTACGCGTTAAGTACAAGCCGAGTGAATGCGCGGCTCTGTAGCCGGCTTTAAGCTATAGCAGTAATAAAAGGTCCCAACAGATGGCGCGAGAGCAGGGCGACCACGGCAAAGAGCGGGAAATGCGGAAAAGATAATCTCAGATAGTTCCTAACTTCGCGTCGCAATTGTCGGGATCGGTTGCAGGGGGAAACTCGTCTGCCGCACGGATCACAGCGACACCCTGTGATGAGGCCTAATCCCTTGCGAGAACACCAGAGCTCTGTAATTAGGATGTCTATTATCCGGATTTCAGGCTCGGAGAAGCTCTTGCAGCCCTGTCGTCGTGTTGTCCCACAGATAAGTCTCTCTGCCACACTGACCACCACCATCAGGCTTAGCAGAAAAGCCCTTTCTTTGGTAGAATTTAGGAAGTGCAGACTAAACCACAGGAACTATGTTGGGCAAAGGATTTCGCCGTCGGACTGCTCCTAAAGCTTGTGCTTGGTACGAACTCCCCCCAACTGAGTCTCTTGGATGAAAGAACCCAACGTTTATGTACTGCTAAATCCTTCACACATTACAGCCTAATTAGCTTGCATATTTGCATGCTATCAGGTGATTCAACTGACGGCATTATCTGAACTGTTCAATGAGAGTGAGTGAGTGAGTGAGTGAGTGAGTGAGTGAGTGAGTGAGTGAGTGAGTGAGTGAGTGAGTGAGTGAGTGAGTGAGTGAGTGAGTGAGTGCGACGATGAGCTAGGGTTGCCCATCGGTCAGGAATTTATGACTTAAGCACGTTGAAGTTGATGACGAAACCTCACGATTGGGGATGGATTTGATCCTTTCAAAGGGGCTTGCAGAATAAGAAAACATCACCAGTACCAGCTTTGTGGTTGCACCTGGAATTAATGTTTTCAGAACAGTAAAAGCTGCGCAGGGCTAATTGCACGATAGCAAGTGACGCATATAAAACTTACAGATGCGCACAATGCCCGTAATATGTAAGTATAAAAGCAAATACAAAAACATAAGATATGGAAAAAATTATATATATATATATATATATATACAGTTTGTTATTACATGGTTTGTCGTATATTTTACCTTTCATAACCTGACACGTGTCGGCGATACCCAATTCTGTATTTATGAAGTGAGTCGTATCTGTGCTTGCATCATCTCTTCGGAATCTTGTATACCAATGCCTTATTTTATATTCTTGGAAATAATCCACTTCTCCGAGCTCTCACCGGTGCTCTATCGCAGACTATCCGGTAATTGGGATATTTCTCTCTTTGTTCTTTGTTTAATTCCTTGACTACTGCTTCACTTGAGGCGCTATAGAGACCTACATAATTTCTACACGGACCAACTTTTACACAAGGAGACTGACAACCGATTTTTAAGGACCCAATTTTATGGCACAACGAAAAGCTCACCATCGGTAGTGGATACACCTGCAACTGTTACTTCAAAGAGGGCGTGGATAATTTGTAAGCAGAATTTCTTGATCTGAGCAGCCTCAAAAAAGCAAGAGTTCCTCCTCCAGCAACACTGAAAAGTGAGAGCGATGCCGATAGCCCGCCTCGCAAATTGCGACAGCCGCCCATCGTTCTGATTTCACAGGAGTGAGCGCAACTGTGGTTGAGCCCCTACATTTTGACTTGTTCAACCACTTCTACAAATAAAAAGCTGATAAAATAAGTTTGCGTTGTCGTACAGACCTTTCTTATATTTCTGGCGCGTTTTCCCCCAAGTACACGCCTACGCCATGGCTGGCTGGCCCCCGTCGTCGCTATTCTGTCGATAGATGAACCAACCCAAGTCATCGAAAACGAAGGTAAAGGCAGCGCCACTTTTCTACTGACTACCAACCATAGAGTTTCTCACTATAACACCTAGAGGGTAAACTGGCGCCACCGTCTATGCGAGTTTCTTAAAGGGCGCCGTGCCCCCATGGGAGTGACGGGATATGTGTCTGCGAGGGTTGTGTTGGCTGGTGTTGAACGAGGATTCGTCTAAAACGTGGATATGGCTTCACAAATAATGCGTTCTTGAAGTAAAATCTACATAAAAGGCTTTCATTCACCTATATTACATCTCTCAATAAAGTTTACTCACCTACAATGCAGAATCAAGCGAAGAAAATCAAGAACAGACGACAAGTTGTTCCAAAGCGAGCGATAATCTTGTCGTCTGCCCTTCAACTTTAGCGGGGGCAGCTGATACTTTTTACCTTTCATATAGTTGTGCATTCAATAGTAAGTCCTCAAAATTAAACAAAACATGTTTTTGTGTAATAATAAAGCTAAAGCAGGTTTTTACGTGCTGTTTTAGCAGGAAATGAATCATTGTGAAACACGGAACAGTGCTAGCCAGGAGCGTGTTCAAGGCGTTCTGGCTTTCCAAGAACGATGCCAATCCGAAGTCACAATATACCGGCATTCCTATGGATACCACAGCGCAGCAGCGCCAGTTGCCCCTCTAGGTAATATGGTGAGAAACTCTATACTACCTATACTATACTATACATTGTACGCGTAAGTTAGAAAACACTGATAATAGAAAAAAGTGTAATAAATTTCAGAACTAATAAAAAGACTAGGAACCGCGTCCACGAATAGAAGGTCACGTGGTAGACCTCTTATGCATCTTCATGTTCTTGCCGCGTGGGGCGCCAAAGGTGATTTTGTCACGACGTTTAGTGAAGAATAAAAAATATAAATTCAAGTTTATTATGAAAAAACATGGCTTGTTTTAACCAATACGATAGTCAATCTTGCCATTAGCGGGGTTATCTCGATTCATGTTCTGAGCGGTTGTCGGTCCCTTTAAAACCTTTTTGTTCTTTTATGGAACAAATTACCGTTGCGGACAAGCCGGTGATATGTTTGTTATCGGCCATTTCTGATATCACAATAAACTATTCTCAAGTCATCGACAATTGCGTAAAGTGAGAAATGCAACCATCAAGAGCTAAAAAGCAATAAGGGAACCCAATAATGTACTACTTTGTATGGATACCACCGAGTAATATCTATAAGAGCAGGACAAGAAAGTGAGCCAAATGACCATCCCGAATCACGAATAAATAAATAAATAAATAATAAATAAATAAATAAATAAATAAATAAATAAATAAATAAATAAACATCAATGACGATTAGGATACTCCCTAATGCAAAATTTGAGCGCAGTTCTATACACGTTTTCATTTCGCGATATATTGACTGGCGAAGGCAATCTCTGTCATATGGCACGTTGCAAACGGATCGAGATGTGGCGCGACTGACTCGCTAATCGGGACATCGCGAGAGGCAGCATGCGTGTGACGCGTGGGCGCGATTCAGAGCAGCCGCCGCAGACAGACCTCCGCTCATGCAGCGTTCTGTTTTGACACGCTAGCCACATGCCTTGTCGATGGCGTCATCGGTGAACAGACAACGCGTGCTACTTTCGGGCTAGCTCGGAGCGATCGTCGCCGCAGAAAGCCCCATGCAAACTACCGGTAAAACGCGCGGGGCAGGCCGCCCGCGTTAGAACGCAGCTACGGCACAGCGGCCGCACTACCTGGCGGCGGGCCGCTGCGGCAGTCACGTGACAGCATGAAAATGTTGCCTCCTCTCTGTAGGTTCGAGATGTCGCGTGGTATTTCCTTCGTCTGCTGACAGGTTCGTATTGGTGTGCTCTCTTCTGTTGCGGCGACACCACCTTCCAAAGTCAAAGAGAATGAGGTACTGGGGTTCGCCTCCGCGTCCTTGTATTCAGGGTCCGTCTTGTCATACAGAATTGGATACGGCACAGTGTCTCAAAAAAAAAAAAAAAAACGGAGCCCTTCCACCGTGTGAAGAGGGAAGCCTAGCGAAGCTGGCGCTCTGGCGGGATTTGCAATGTTGGTGCAGCAGGGGAGATGTACACAGATGTACGTTCCGAAGAGGAACAGCGGGCGTACAGTGAGTGTCGACGCGCCCAGAAGCGAGAATGGGCACTTCGTCAACGTGAAACCGCCGTTACCACTGCTCCCAGCCCGACAACAACATCGAGTGACGACCACGCTCCCCCCCGATGAAGACCTCGCCAGCGTCGAGCGCCGACGCGAACAACAGCGTCAATTCCACCGGCGCCGTCGATCCAATGCCACCGAGGTCAGTCAGTCATAAAACTTTATTCTCATTACTGGGAGTGATTGGTTCTGCGACCCCACCAGATGGCCCTCAGTCTGTGCTGAAGGCAACCTCTTGGCCTCGCGCTCTGACGCGGACTTGTACTTCCGGATTCGAGCTGGCCAGCAGGATCTCCCACTTTTGCGAGCCTACAAGCTTCTGGAGTTATTCGGGTGGTGGGTCTGCGGGCTGTTCCAAAAGATGTGTTCTCTTGTGGCTCACTGACCACATTTTGAGCAATCGGGTTTGAATTCGTCTGGGTTGATGTGGTGCATTCTGACCGGGTTTGGTTTGGAGTTGTCTCCATTTAACCTCTTGAGCTTTGGTAAGACTTTTGTGAGGTGGCGGTAGCGTTTGTCTAGCTAACTTAAATGTGCTGGGTGATCTCCTGGCAACTGATGAGACCTTCCTTTGTGCGTTCCGCGCTCGGGTCGTTGCTCACGGCTCGGCCGATAGATCCGCGAGCCATACTGTGAGCTGCCTCGTTCCCAGGGTTGCCAGAGTGAGCCGGTACACAGATCAGTTCCGCGTCCCGCCGGTTTTCAGGGTAGTTTTGGAGGCTTTTGAGAGACGTTTTTGAGATTCTTCTTCTCAAGTAGTTACTAATGGCAGTTTTGGAACCACTTATAACTGTTTCAATTTTGGGCTTATTTAAAGCTAGTGCTATGGCCGCTTCCTCCTCAACGTTGGAGCATTTTACTCTGACTGTAGTTATTGATATCGATTCTGCGTTTGCCGCGGAGACCGCTCTCGCGAAGGCGTTGGTATTGCCAGGGTATGCCGCCGCATCAACATTCGCCTTCCCCCGTATTTCTTTGCTAGAGTCTTGGCTCTAGCTATTCTCCTACCCTCATGATAGGAAGGATGCATGTTATTTGGTAGAGGTTTGATGGTTATGGTGTTTCTGATCTTTGGGGGCAGTTTATGCACGTCCTCCACCAAGGGTTCAGCGTTTTTGCCTATAGCCTTTAGTATTTCTCTACCGGCTGTCGTTCGGGTTAGTGTGAACTCTTGTGTCCTCCGGTGGGCCTCGACAAGCTCGTCCAAGGTGTTGTGTATTCCTAGCTGTAATAGTTTGTCGGTGGGCGTGTTGATTGGGAGCCCGATGGCGGCTTTATAAGCTTGCCTAATTAGTCCGTCAATCGCTTGTGTTTCCCTCTGCGTTAATTCGAGGTATGGGAGCGCATATGTAATTTTGATGATTAAAAAGGCTTGGACTAGTTTGCATAAGTCCTGCTGTTTTACCCTTTTCGCTTGTTGGCTATTCATCTAATGAGCCTGATAGTTTGTGTAGTGGCATGTCTTAATTTTTCCATGGTGATGTGATTACTGTGGTTTTCTTGTACATGCATGCCTAGGATTCGTAGAGTGCTTACTCTTTTGACCGGTTCAGCATAACGATATAAGCTGGTGCCCTATAAGGTCTAGTTCTTTATACATCGAACGTACTTTAACAATTTGGAGCAATGAAAGGTTCACGTCATATCATATTTTATATATTGGATCGCAGGCCACATTATGACGACACCCTGCTAACTTATTACACGACGATTCATGGCGGCATATATCATTGTAGTCGAATATAATCGAGAGGTATAGACCAACCCGACAGGCGTTGCCTCCTCAAAAGTTGCTACCGCACATCAGAGTATTCGTACACTATTGTTTAAGACGGTCGGCTACGAGGAGAATCATGCCATAATTTTTGGCTGAGTTCATGAGGTGTATCGTATTTCACAGCACCAGGCTTCTTCGTGCAGTCCGCGTGATTTTCGCATCAACCTTGCTACGTGATTGTATTCGCCATTAATTTTTCACAGCGAAGCTGTTTATGGCTAGGATCCGGGATTTTATGGCGTCCACGCGGAAAAACTCTCCCCTAAAAAGTGAGAATGAAAGAGCCAACAACAAGCGCAAACGCATATCGCTTGCGTCGGAGCTCGGTTGAACGGCCACTTGTGTCTAAAACGATGTCTCTCTGTGAATGTATGACCTAGGGCGTGACGTACTGGGCGCCTGATAAGGCGACCAAGGGGAAAGGGTTGGCGTCCCTCGGCGCAACCGCGCGAACATGATCGTGCCGCTACTGATCGTGCCAAGCTGACTCCGTTGCCGATCATCATCCCAACGTAGAAGTTCACTCCTCTTTTGTTGTCGTAATGGGGAGGCCGCGTTTTCGGGGGTATGAGCCATTGCTTAAGGGGGTATGTCCGTCTTAAGTGACTGACAGATTTAATAACAGAGTTGATACGCGAATGTGTGTGCGTACTTATCGTCACGATGACCACCGATTCAGGACAATAAATAAGTTAGTACCTTTGTCCAAAATTCCTGTGTCATCGCTGTGTCGTACGCCAAACAGCTTCACTGGTCATCCACTTTGACATAGTGGAATGGCTCATGAATTTTTTACATGTCATCGTATTGACGTCACGCGGCATATCATAGACAGGATTGACGTCCGTCATACGCATACGTTCGCTCACACCGCAAGCTCCGTGATCAGCTAACCCATGGAAACAAACACTAACTCGCTTCAAGTTACTGCTGAATCGAAACTATCAGCAATATAATAGAAGGCTGACGCAAACAGCACGGAAGACGACAGTGACTTGTCCAACAGCAGCCAGTTTTGATAAATTCGAAACGTTTAGGCGTTGTTTTCGTTGTTTCATCTGGCATGGAGAATTATTGTTTCAAAAGCGTCTGCAAAAATCATCATCCGCCGCCCGATGAGAGAAAGAAAGCTCAAACTAGAAAAAGAAAGGATAGAAGTGCTCAAAACACATCAATGTCAAACTTTATGGTTGTCAGGGAAAGACACCACACTTTTATCTGCTACTATCTGCTATATCTGCTATAGAGTGCCACGACTATAGTGTGAAAAGTCAGGTTATTGTGCATAAAGAAACACAGCCAACCATAGATTAAGCAGCAGTTCGTAGCAAAGTAATAACAGCGCATTTACACAGCCACGCACACCTAATACAATTAGGGACTAAAACTGCTAAATGCACTTTGAGATAGCAAATCAAAGCACGCCACAAAGATGAAAGCACGCGCCATCCTCGGCTATCAGTTGTGGCCTCTGGCTAATCGGCCACAATAGCACGTTTTATCGCTTATCCGCGTCAGCTCGAGCGGCGCAGGTTGACATAATTATGCACGTAAGATATAATTATGTCGACCCCGCTACCACACAAATTCCTTTTACCGTCGACAGCTGCGACGGTTGCTTCAGTTTTGAGAATCGACTTACGCTTACTATTGGCGCAAATACTGAAGTTCGCACAGGTGCCACCATTACATACACGCCTTTTGTGAAATACAGTGTGCGTGTTTGCAGAGGCGAGCATAAAGAGCATGCTGATCTTACGAACGGTTTTAGTTTTATGAATACGCCTTTTCTGTAAGATTTTGTATGCCAAAATTTTCGGGGATTGCGCTTAGTGGATTAGAGCCCACAATCTTTTTTAACGCTTGTCCACACGTTTAGAGCAGATTCACGCAATATCAAACCCAGTCATCATCTGTCGGCGCGGTCAGGGCAGGGACTGCGACTTTAGTGACGTAAAAGCTGATGGCGAGAGAACAGTGGTGGAAAATATGCGATAGGAAGAGGACGAGGGTCATTGCGCCCACTCTTCGTCTGTTCCTGCAGACACCGGCAAAAGATGGCTGCCGCTTACAAGCGTTCGAAATTGTTGTTTATATGCAAAGCAAAAGCCTGCGTAAACACCAAGCCAACTTTTTCGCAATGCTTAAAGCGTTTACTCCGTTCCCTAGAGAATAGCCTAGACACCCTCTCCCTCCCCCCGTTTCCAGATATAGAATCCTTGCAATTCTTTGAAAACACCGCAAAAAAAGAAAGCGATACAGAGTTTCCAAGAAATGTTAAAAAAGGGTGTAGGGGATGAAGACGACAAAGCAGCACGTTTTCACTCACTTCATGGTGACGCAGCATACCCTCGCGAGGGCACGCTTGCGCGACGCGCCTTTTAAGAACGACGCTCAATGGAACAAAAAAATACTGCAAGGTCTTTACAAAGTGAGAAAGCGGGAAATTGAAGAGACTGTGATACAAAAAGAAAAAAAATCTAGAGGAAACGTTTTGCCTTGCGCGGTTCTGCATTGTGTTTCAGAGCACGTAGCCTTAGGCAAATAGATACTTGGTACCGTGATTGCTCCCTTTCGGAATACCCTGCCGGAAATTCCAGAAATTGTGTGCGTTTCTTTCGCAAAAAGAAGATGACACACAACACAAACATCAGTCGAACGGGAAAGGGAGATTGCGGTCAATTCTGATCACAGAAAAAAATTCGTTAATATTTACAGCTTGGTCTGAACCACTCACACCAGAGACTTCTTCATTTAATTTTCGTTTATGAACTTTAAAGTGCGTGTGGAAGTAATTTTCATCCAGTGGAAGAAAATAACACACGAGACTGCCAATAGAGCAGTATCATGTGCTGTGAAAGTATAAAAATTGATTTCATGACCGTTAGAAAAATTGACACGCCAGGCGTCGCTAGCATTAGGACGTCGTATTGAGAAATCATATAAATAAATAAATAAATAATAATAATATATATATATATATATATATATATATATATATATATATATATATGTGTGTGTGTGTGTGTGTGTGTGTATAAACACGTTGGATTTAGTAAAGCATATTGGCGGATTTCTGCCAGCCGGGTAAAATTGTGGTTTGAGATTAATTTGCTTTCTATGGGATCCCGCTAATTCTTTGCGTGCGTGGGTGTGTATGTGTGTGCTAATTTGGCCGTGTTTCCTAATTATTCCTTGCGGCCGCCTTGTGCCCGCCAGCATCTCTTTAAACACATCTGACAAAAATGCGGCCTTTAAATAATAGTATTTGTAAGAATAAAAAAAATGTAATAAGATATGTCGCAGTTTCGGAAAAGCTGAAGCACTGTTTGCTTAACCAAGTCCACGAAATTTGTACGTGGTCCCAGACACATGCAGTGTAACGCGCAGACATAAAAGACGAGGGCATGTTGCACCACTTACTGTGTCTACTACTGACGTACACACGTATCCCACGCTGACACGTCCACGCAACCGTGATGCAGTCCATGATGAGCAAGAGCAAATATTTAAAAAAAAAACAAAAAAAACTCCTATATTATATACGGCGCAGAAAGACACAACCATCGAAAGCAGACTCCATCACATGAGACTCACAAAGATGCCTACAACGCACATTCTATAGCACAACACGCGCAGATAAATAAAAATTATAGAATAGTCCCGATGTTACATATTCTTCCGAGTGCGACACCAATTTAGTACGCCTGCGTATTGAAAAAGATGAGTAGGTGTGTTGAAAGCTTTTCCGCGTTCTTGTCATTTATCGAGGCTTAGCGACTGTTTTGTATTAGCCTGTGTTACGTATGAGCCTGTCTGACGAATCATCATAGGTCTTAATTTTTATAATTCCAAGTTTTATGGGTCGCACGCATCACTAAGAAAAATATTTTTCGACGCCTTGCGATGAAGAATCTTGATGGGCTACATTTTTGTTTGTTTTTTTTCCGTTTTATTTTTTCGATTGTTGACCCGCCGTGGTTGCTCAGTGGCTATGGTGTTGGACTGCTGAGCACGAGGTCGCGGGTTCGAATCCCGGCCACGGCGGGCGCATTTCGATGGGGGCGAAATGCGAGAACACTCGTGTACATAGATTTAGGTGCACGTCAAAGAACCCCAGGTGGTCCTAAATTAATCCGGAGTCCCTCACTACGGCGTGCCTCATAATCAGATCGTGGTTTTGGCACGTAAAGCCCCATAATTTAATTAATTTAATTTAGCGCCACACTACGTAATATATGATGAAGTTAGGAAATTTATTGGCGTTTCCTTTTTCTAATCAACGAAACTCATAATTTATGGCTAAAAAACATGACCGAGGCTCTTGATAATGGTATGTAGCAATATAAATAGCACGTATATATCAAACATAGTTTTTTTTGTCTTCAAGTACAAACAACACTAGCACTATATCCAGTGGAAATTTCGAGAAAAATAGTCACAGCACACTCAGCACATTTGAATATATGCAATTAATCATGTGATCTATATAGTTATTTCACTCCTGAGTTAATATTTCACCTGAATATAGCTGCTCTACCTTATCCACCGTATACGTTTTCTCTACTCTACTTTTAGCCGCTTATGCAAAATTATGATTCACAAATGTGTCCGGCTGTCCAGAGAAGATTCTGGAGAAATACATCATCATTGTTTCACAGTTCCGCTATGGAATCGTGGAAACTTTCTGCATTAGTTCCACCTTTAGTTTGATCTTCCGAGTTAGTTCTGCGGGTAGAGCACACGTGTGTGAGCTGCCGGGGGAAAAGCTGACGCGCAGTGTGCAAAGAGGAAGTGAGAGAGAACGAGAGAGATTTGGGGCACTCGTCGTACCGCGTATGGAGAACAGATTTGCGCGCGACTCGGTTGTATTCGCAGCCGAGTAAGAAGGAAGGCACCCTCGTGGAGCGAGCTCCATTTGTTCTCATTACGAATGCAAAGATCGCCGTTTTTCTCCCGCTCTCTTTTTTGAGTGCGCCTCTGTCACGCTGCTTTTTTTTTTTTTTTCAGCGCTGATCTCACGGGGCGCTGTGTCCCAGAACTTGCTTTCCGTTCGCTCGTCGTTCTCGAACGGTGCTGGCCCTGAGGCTGCTGTTACGGCTCTCTTGCCTGCTATTAGTGCGCACATTCGCTCCTCCCGAAGAAAAATCACGATGAAATCGGGTAGTGGCGCGCACGACACTATGTATTTGTTCCGCACCCGGCCTAGCAGCTGTGCACTTACACGTGGCGGTAACGACATGTCCATTCTAAGGCAGTTTGTTTTAGAAGACCCGGTACTTTCTTTCTATCGCTTGTCGTCCTGCAGGAAACCCCTTGCTTTTGTATATACTACGGCGACTCTGTCTTTGCTGGCGTAAAACTTGCGTGCGAGTGCCAAGTGTGAAGGAAGCCTGTTTTTGAAGGCTTTCTTTCGATCTGCTCGAACAAAATGGTGGAGAGCACAATTATTGAGTGTTATAACGATATAACAACGCACTCCATCGTTTATATTGTTCGTCTGAGTACGACTGTCAAAATATAACAAAATATTTTCAAGAGGAGTTGGGCATTACAATAGATATTCCTTTCAGAGTAGTATGCTGGAAGGGGATAATGCAATAACTTTGATGGGAAGTTGTCAAATGGCCCATCTAAAGTGCCATTGGCTGCGACGCCACGTCACGAACGCGCCTCGACGGAGGAGAGCGCGCGAGAGGGGCACCTGCTGCACCCGCGTAGCCGGCCAGGTGTTGCGTGAGGGGAGAGGGCATCGCCGCGACGCCACGTCACCCTCACTTTCGCTTTTAGAAGCATGTGTTATCCACGCGTTCCTTGTCCGCACAAGCTCTCTCCTGCGTTCTAATTTCACCTCGGTAAGGGCAAATCAAGACGCCCCAAGCATCTGAACATGTTCGCTTTCCCGCGAGGATTTCTTAACTCGAGGAACCGCTCAGCGGCTTTCAATTTGACCTTAATGCTTTCGCATGCACACCTCATAAGAGTTTAGGTGTCCTAGGACTGCTTTCTACCAATCGTTCTCCTTTTCGCTGAATTTCAGTTATTCGTGCGAAGCTCGGACTATGTTATCTCTACGAATAGGCAGTTGCAAGTGGTGTACGAGAAAAAAGAAAAAAAAAGATTACAATGAAGCGAAACAAACTGATACATCATTTTGACTGCAGCGCTTTCTTCCCATACGCTAAAGCAACAATTTGAAAAAAGGCGTCTAGTTTATTAAGGCAGAAACACTCTATCTCCGTTAGTCAGGAATGTTCGCCTATTAAAAACCGTATCCAGCCTTTTCAGGGCACTCCAAAAGAAGAAGTGACGTTTGATCGCGTTTCAAGACAAGACCAAGGAAATATACCATGTACATAAATACATTCAATTAGGTGCATACGTCGTTTTAGCTCTCAGACTGCGCCCGTTACGTTGTACCAAGCAACTATCATCACACGGCTATGAGTAGCTTTCAAATAGTTATGAGCTCCGCCTAATGAAATGTTCATGTTATTATGTCAGTATCGCGTTGGGAACACTTCACCCTGTACAACAGCTTATTTCCGCATGATAGTACTAATTCCTTCATAATTATTGTCATTCTCTCCCAACCTCTATGGAGAGCCTTGTCACATCGAGATTTCTGACCACCTACGGCGTGCCAATCCAATGGCATCACCTGCCTCAATGTTAGCAAACCTGCTCAAACTCCGCATATCCACACCAACTCGATGTAACTAAGCCCCAGTCCACTCCAGCAACTTTATTATTTCCCTTATGCATGCAGGTTGTCCCTACACTCACTCACTTTGTTTACCTTTGTTATATCTCCCTCGACCTGTACCACCGGATGTCAAAATTCTGGCACTCCGTGAGGTTCTTCGTTTCCGATGTACGCTCTTATGGCGAGCGTTCAAATACCACCCATTGAGTGAAGACCTGTTTTTGCACGGTTAAACAACTCGTCACTTTTCACATACAATCACGCAGTAGCATAAACACTCATACGCACGCACGCGCGTACAACGTGTACACACATGTCGTTGTTTGCCTTTTGTAGGTGTTCTTTTAGCGGCAAATATGTATCTTCACAAAACATTAACAAGGCGATAAAGCCATAATTCCGAGCACAAACACATACCAAGCACAAAAAATGAGTTGGCAACAGCTTAGCTTCCCACCAAGGCCTTCTGAAGACAAAAAAGAAGAAAAGCAAAAAAAAAAAAAAGCCTAAGCACTTGAAGGGGGGAGGTCATGCTCTTAAAGGGCTCACAACAGCAACAATACCAGGTGGATGCCGTGAAGGACGCAGCTCCGCTTATCGCCCTTATGTGCTAGCCATGCCTTTAGTCGCGAAGGAGCAACGTTAGCCCATAGGCTAACGATACATCCAGGTTCAGAATGCTTCCATGTTCGTTATCTAGAACGCACTGCGGCCGAGTTTTCGGCGCGTTCAGTCTTTATGCTCCCGGTCATCAGGTGCGAACAACGTTACGAGCTGATGTTGCAAGTAGCCTTGCGGCGTTGTTGCCGGCCAAATTACTCCTCTTTCGCCTCCTAAGCTCTTATTTACGTTGCTCGGGCTTCGTCTTTGTTTTCCTTCTGTTTCTGCTGCGCGCGGATCATCCATGGTAGTGTCTCCAAACACGTTGAGCGATTCCGGGCCACCTAGGTCGTTTCGAAAGAAATGTGATCGGTGTATCAAGAGACTCAAAGGATCGCCCGTTACGTTGAAACGGCTTCGCTCTCGAAAAAAGAAAAAGAAAACGAAATCTTTCAGGAGCGCGTCTTTACAGAGACGGGCTCGGAAGTACCTCATATCAGCTCTCTTAACAGCCTGATTTATTCAAGCAGAGAGTTGATCGATTTTCTTTTAGGTTACCTTATTCTGGAATGTCCATGTGTGTTTTCTCTTTCATGTTTATAGCTGATAAGATGCTGCTTTTAATTCTAAAGGCCTAGCATTGTGTTGCTTAGTTTAATGAGCCAGTTTCTGAAGGCTATGGAGAAGTTAGAGTTTAAGGAATTCTTGCATGCACACTGTGTCATAACCATCGCATGCGGTAAAGCGCACTGAGTTATCTGTTTATTGTACCTTTCTTGGTATTGAACCACCATGACGCGGTCAAAATGAACTCGACAATCAATTAAAACGCGTAAATGCAAATTCACTGTGGTTTGAGATGACAGCTGAATATACCACATGTACACTCCTAAAAAGGTAGGGACGAGCGTCTTGCGCGATGCCATCAGAATCACGATTGGAGCGCTACTCAGAAAAACGCAGAGGTAAAACAGCTCATAACATCATCTAGGCAGCAGCAGCCTTCGTCCACTGCAGCACGAAGGCCTCTCCCTGCAATCTCCAATTACCCCTGTCTTGCGCTAGTTGATTCCAACTTGCGCCTGCAAATTTCCTAACTTCATCATCCCACCTAGTTTTCGACCCCTCTCGACTACGCTTCCCTTCTCTTGGTATAAAATTCTGTAACTCTAATGGTCCACCGGCTATCCATCCTACGCACTAAATGCTCTTCCCAACTCCATTTTTTTCTTTTAATGTCAATTAGCAAATTGGCTATCCCCATTTGCGGTCTGATCCACACTGTTCTCTTCCTGTCTCTTAACGTTAGGCCTAACGTGTTTTGTTCCATCGCTCTTTGTGCGGTCCTTAACTTGTTCTTGAGCTTCTTTGTTACCTCCAAGTTTCTGCCCCGTAAGATAGCACCGGTACAATGCCATGATTGAACACTTTTCTTTTCAATGACAGTGGTAAGCTCCCAGTCAGGCTTTGGCGATGCCTGCCGTTGCACTCCAACCCAATTGTATTCTTCTGTAAATTTCCTTCTCATTATCAGTGTCCCCTGTGAGGGATTGACCTAGATGAACCTACTCCTTTACAGACCCTAGAAGCTGTCTAGCAATGCTGAATTCTTGTTTCCTTGCCAGACTATTGAACATTATCTTTGTCTTCTCCATATTAATCTTGAACCCCACTCGCACACTTTCTCGTTAAGGCCCTCAGACATTTGTAATTCGTCCCCATTGTGGCTGAATAGGACAGTGTCATCTGCAAACCGAAGGTTGGTGAGATATTCGCCGTTAATCCTCACTCCTAAGCCTTCCCAGTCTAAGAGTTTGAATACTTCTAAGCATGAGTCAATAGCATTGGAGAGATTGTGTCTCCTTGCCTGACCACTTTCTTGGTAGGTAACTTTCTACTTTTCTTGTGGAGAACCAATGTAGCCTTGGAACCTTTGTAGGTACGAGGGGCGTTCAATAAAGATTTCCGCTGACCCACTTCCTGTAGACAGAGAGCAACGAAACTTTGCAGATTTATTAGTCCTTCTCTACATAGGTTCCACCCAGGGACACACTCCTCTCATGTTTTTGTGCAACTCTAAACACCTCGCTTGTAGAAGTCGACAAAAGCCATGATGTGACTTCAGAAATCAGAGTCTCATCATCTGGAAAATGCTTGCCCTTCAAATATGACTTCATTGTTTGAAAGAGGTGGAAGTCCGATGGTGTGACGTCGGGTGAATAAGGGAGATGTGGTAGAAATTCAAAGCCGCTGCAGCGTGCTTCCATCTGGGCAACATGTGAGCTGTGAACTGGGGCAATGTCTTGCAGAAGGCGGACACTTTTGGTGAGCATGCCACGTCTCTTGCTTTTCATGGCCTCTCGCAATTTCCGCAGCAGTGAAGCATATTATGCCCCAGTACTCCTGGCACCCTTTCTTTGCTGGGAAATCCATCAAGACTACTCCGTGCTGGTCCCAAAAGACTGTGAGCATGACCTTGCCAGCCGAGGGCTGGGCGCGTGCCTTCTTTGGAGGCGGTGAGTGGAAGTGCTTCCATTGCATCGACTGGACTTTAGTCTCCGGATCATAGTGATGGATCCAGCTTTAATCCTGTGTAATCAGTCCGTTGAACAAGTTCTCCTGGTTTCCATGGCACATGGACAAAAGAGCCTGGGAGCATTCGACTCGTTACTGCTTTTGGAAAGGTGTGAGCAGCCGGGGAACCCAGCGAGCGGATACCTTACGCGTATGAAGATGGTCCTCAATGTTTTTTCCACGGACCCCACACTAATCTTGACATTTTTGGCTAGGTCTCGAACGGTTACGTGGCGATTTTTCCAAAATGGCGTCCTCCACTTGCTAGATGGTGTGTTCATCGATAGCGGAGTGGGGTCGCCCTGCAATCGGAGCCGTTTACACCGAAGTCCAACCGCATTTGAATTGACGATGTTAGTTCTTCACTACATCATATGATGTGGAATCCTCCCCATAAACCTCTTTTATATCATCGAACATCTCTCTTGTAGTGCGGCCTTTCAAGTACAGGAACTTGATGACTGCTCTGTATTCCACTGCATCCATTATCACACCTCACACAACTTCAGCACCTGTAAAAGAAAGGCCGTTATTAGTTCAGAGTTGCACATTGGCACGTGGCGTATAGTGACTTATCTCATTACACATGCGCAGTTTCAGCATCCTGCAATAAATAGAAGTGAGTCAGGGGAAATCTTTATTGAACGCCCCTCGTACTGTTACGCGAAGGACGAGTCAATTAAATAAGAAACTATTTACACATTAGATTTACAGCAACGGTTGCAGCGCTGACCGGTTGTATCCACAGCGCGAGCCGAATTCGTGCTTTCTCCTCTTCGCTCGAGTGATGGCGCCCGCGCACCTCATTTAAACAACCAAATACAACACGCGTGTAGCAATATTTCCCAAGATATTCACGTATGCCTCCCGCACTCCTTGATTACTCATGTCCCTGTGACTGCTGGTATCTCTACTGAATCAAATACCTTTTTATTATCTATGAAAGCCATATAGAGAGGTTTATTGTACTCCCCAGATATCTGGATTAAATGATTGATGACACGGATGTGAGCCATTGTATTGCTGTGCTTCCCGAAGAAGGTATTCGTTATTCAGAGCCTATTCCTTTCCGCGAAAGCTACCAACATATCTTAGTGTTCCAAGAATTGATGCCGTAGTTGCCAATTGCTTGCCTACCAGCCTGGTTTTTCCCCACTTTTGCAATGAAGTCGCCCATAACTACAGTATACTGAGTTTGCACTTTCTCATTCCTAATTCAACATCTTCATAAAACTGTTGCATTTCGTCATCATCGTGACTGGAGGTGGGGACGTAGGCTTGTACTACCTTCATTCTATACCTCCTATTCAGCTTTATTACGACGACTGGTACCCTCTCATAATGCTGTAGAATTCATTAATGTTGACTGCTATGTCCTTATGGACTAGAAATACTACTCCGAATTTTCTCTTATCCGGAAAACCGCCGTAGCAGAGGACGTAGCCGTTAGCCAGCACTGTATAAGCCTCACCAGTTCTTCAAACTTCACTAAGGTCAATAATCTCCCAGGCAATACCTGATAATTCTTCAAATATCACTACTAAGCTAGCCTCACTCGAAAACGTGCGCGTGTAGAACGTTGCCAGGTTTTATTTCCAGTGGCGGCCTGTCCAGACCCAGAGATTCTTAGCACTCTCTGCTGCGTCGCAGGTCTCACCGCCGCCTTGGTCAGGTGCTCCGCAGTCGCTGGGGACTGAGGGCAATCGGTTAATTGTAGGAGTCATGAGGGAGGTAGTGGCCGAATACTGCACCAGGGAGGCCAATTCCTGTTCTGGTGAGGGAGTGACTTTATTGAAGCTTACTAGGCCTTTCTAATTTGGTTGCACGTGGACTAGTATAGCCCACTAGCTCTCGGCAATATTTTTTTTCGCTGGTGTCAGGCGCCACTCCATGTCTGAAAATGTGGTGGACTTTAAGAGGATTCGAACTTACGACATTCGGATTAAAAGCCGGGGGTTCTACCTCTGCTCCACGCCACAACTGACCTGTACAGTACCCAGAGCAGCCAAGCTACTTTCATTCGAAATAGTGATGAATAGGATACAGAGGCTCCTTCTATAACTAGGGATGAAGTTAAAGGGCCTTGAAAGACATGACCAGGAGAAAAGCTGCTGGGGAAGACGGAATAACAATCGATTTAATTAAAGATGGAGGAGATATCATGCTTGAAGAGCTTGCAGCCCTTTATACGCAATGCCTCACGACTTCAAGTGTACCAGAGAGCTGGAAGAACGCCACAATTATACTAATCCATAAGAAGGGAGACGTTAAATAATTGAAGAATTATGGACCCATTAGCTTGCTTTCAGTATTGTATTCAGTATTGTATTTCAGTATTCACCAAGGCAATTTCAAATAGAATCAGGGTAACACTTGGCTTCAGCCGACCAAGGGAACAGGCTGGCTACAGGAAGGGATATTGTACGATGGATCATATCCATGCCATCAATCAGGTAATGAAAAATCTCCAGAGTACAAAAAACCTCTCTATATGACTCTCATAGATTATGAAAAAGCATTTGATTCAGTGGAGATACCCGCAGTCATAGAGGCATTGCGAAATCAAGGAGTACAGGCATGGCATGGCAAGAACTTTATTTTTGGTCCAGAGAAACTAGGGCCCGAGGGCAAAAGCCCGCAGGCTAAGTCGGTGGCTCCGCCCACGTAGGCACCGGTAGGCCAAAGGCTTTCCCGATGTCGTGAGCTCTACGGATGGCCAGGAGTTGATCTTGGAGGACTTCGCTGGATATGCGTCGACTGCAGTCCTCTTCACTGTTGAAGTCCGAAGCCCTTTGGTTGGGGCACAGCCAGAACATATGATCAAATAGACACGTAGTGTGTCCACAACTTTTACATTCCGCGGGAAACTCCTGGTCAATATTGTTAAGCACAAAAGGTGTAGGATAAGATTTAGTTTGAAGCATTCTTAATGTGACTGCCTGAGCTCTGTTCAGCTTCTGATGGGGGGGGGGGGGGGAGGAAAAAACCTTCTGCCGTCCCTATAGTGTGAGGTGATTTCGTTAAAAGTGCTAAGTGGGTCTTTGTAGGAGCCGCAGTCATCCTGGAGCAGTTCCCGATCTGATGCGCGGCATGTGAGATCTCGCACAGCAGAGTGAGCTTGCTCGTTAGGATTGCAGCCATTGGGGCTGACCGAGTGGCCCTGATGAGCCGGAAACCAGACTAAGTGTGAACTATCCGGTTGCTGGCAATTATGAGTATTGATACTGTGTATAATTAACTTGTGTGCTTCCATTGATGCGAAGCCGGCGGAGTAGTTCCTAATAGCTGTACGGGAATCTGAGAAAATCGTGGAGCTTCTCCTCATTGTAATTGCAAGTGCTATGCTTGCTTCTTCGGCGGCATGAATTGAGCTCGTTCTTAGTGACGCCGCGCTTATTAATTTACCATTCCCATCGACCACGGCAATAGCGTAGCGGTTGCCCGATCCGTAACTAGTTGCATCGACAAAAAGAGCTTCGTTGTTGGTGCAATTTACCCAGAATGCATTTGGCCCTGGTGTCCCTTCTGCCCTTGTTGTGGACAGGATGAATATTTCTAGGTATGGGGTCGACAAGTAGTTGTGTCTCCACCTCCTTGGGTAGTTTGATTTTAGAGACGTCTCCTCCTCGAGGCAGAATTCCGACTTCATCTAGAATTTTGCGCCCTGACTTAGTGTTGGATAGTCTTGCAATTTGTGACATCGAATGCGCCTCAATGAACTCATCTATAGTGTTGTGAAGTATACTAACTTGTTGAGGAGTTCGGTACTCGTTCCGTGCGGGAGCCCCAGAGCCCTTTTGAGTCCGGAGCGTATAAGTGCGTTCAGCTTAGCCTTATCTCCTTTCCCCCAGTTCAGGTATGATGAAATGTACGTGACATGACTGATGAAGAATGCCTGATATGTTCTGATGAGATTGTCCTCCTTGAGACCTGCATTTCGATTTGAGACCCTGCCCAGGAGCCTTAAAGTACTGTTGACCTGCCCTGTGAGATGGTTTAGAGAAGGAGTACAGGAGGGATACGTGAATATCTTGGCAAATATCTACACGGATTGCACGGCAACCTTGATTCTCCACAAGAAAAATAGGAAGTTAGCTATCAGGAAAGGGGTCAAGCAAGGAGACACAATCTCTCCTATCCTATTCACTGCATGCTGGCAGTGAACTGGGAAGGCTTAGGAGTGAGGATCAACGGCGAATATCTCAGCAACCTTCGGTTTGCAGATTAGATTTTCCTATTCAGCAACAATGGGGACGAATTACAGCAAATAATTGAGGACCTTAACCGAGAAGGTGTAAGAGTGGGGTTGAAGATTATTATGCAGAAGACAAAGATAATGTTCAATAGCCTGGTGAGGGAACAGGTATTCAGGATCGCCAGTCAACCTCTAGAGTCTGTAAAGGAGTAAATTTATCTAGGTCAATTACTGCGAAAAATGTTAACACTTAAAAACCACTGAAATGAGTTTGGACGTGGGTACTAAGTGAAATAAACGCTAGATTGTGCTGGTAGAAATCATAGTCATGAGCATGACTCAGCAAAGATGACAACGACGAAACGAAAAAAGAATCACATTCAAAAACCACTCGAATGGGTTCGGCCGTGGGCACGAATTGAAGGAAACATTCAAGGATGCTGTTAGAAGCCATAGTCATGGGCAGGACTCAGCGAAATTGACAAGGAGTCAGCGAAAAAAGATTGACACTCAAAAAAATGTCACAGTTTCGCCCTAAGGGCGAAGCAATGAATGCGATAGCAACACAGCAATGTCATACGAAGTAAGGCGAGCGGCTGTAAGCCTGCTGCTAGAAAAGAACGAGTTTTGTCTTTAATTATAGATCGGCAAGCTTGAAACCGGCATTTTGCCCGCTTTTCATCCTGTTGAAGGGAACGGCTGCAGAGGAAAGCTTAAGAGACGGCTAGCGTATTTGGTCAATGCTCCTTGCTTGACAGGCAAAACACAATGGGATAATTGGTCGGCGGTGGATGCATGTCGCGTTGACGGCGCCGAGGTGAGCAGGCGCACAGCTCATGACATGCCAGATTAAAACCGGCACGTGGAGGGGCGATTTGTGGCAGCAAGGCGTGACGCGTCAACGACCCTTGCCGGTTGTGGCGCACGGTTCAGAAATTCATTCGGAGACACGCTTTCGAGTGGTTTCAAACGTGACGGACGCGATTACAGCTGACCAGATGTACTTGCGGACCGACTGGCTCTGAGAAATGACGGGGCGGCGCATGACGACGGAAGACCGTTGCCAATCGGCCGTCGCGAAAGGCTTCTTCGAGCAAGCATTTACTGAATAGGGGTACGTGAGCCCAAAGTGTCGGTCGCCACGTTTCATTAACAAAGGACCCGTAGCTACTACGGTATCGATTTTTCGTATAGGTACGAGCGGAGAAGGGGTCACAGCAAAGGTTAATCGCTGCAGCTTCCAGGTGCCGCCTGTTCTTTAGATTTTATTGAGCCCATTGTGCTGGGCGCTGTGGCTTTCCCAGGGAGCACGCATGCTATGCACCTGTCACCCCCCCCCCCCTTTCTTGGAACGTTGTTGTTATTTGTATGTTGTTTTGGGGGATAGTGAGAATGATACCGTAAAAGGCGGTAGAGGAAAGGACGCTTGGAAGAAGCGCAAAGCTGGAAGCGCCGGCACAGGATTTGTGGTTGGTGCGTCGGTTGACCACTCACAGCCACTCCGTGGCAATTGGGTGGTAAATGCTTGGGGCGGGGCACCGGAGGGTAGAAAACTTGGCCCCGTTGCCCCGTCCAAACGTTCTGGACAAACTTCCGTACTTTGCACCATCGACTATGTCGAGATAGGGTCGCCCTATGTATACCAGTTCCGTCTTATATGTGTACTTGTAACTTCATGTAAAGTCTTGTAAATAATTGTAAATAGAAAGTTTTTCTTTTCTCTCGTCATCTGTGTCTACTTCGGTCAAGCAGAAGCATCCAGCGAACCAGTCGCCGCTATCGTTAGCGGCAGTATACATCCTCTACTTTCGTAAACCGGCTCTGGCGGTGCGTCTCAGACGCCCAAGTAGAAGAGTGATAAAGAACTTGAACTTTACTGGCGCAGTCGGCAAGGATTGGTTCGCAGGACAAGACTAGGTGACATAGAATACAAGCAAGACATCGCCTCGGGCGACGCAGGCAGATACAACGGCAGCAGAAGCTCGATCTCTGATCGACACCCGTCGAGACGGACTTTGCAGCAGAAAGCTGTAGCGGCTGGAGGCCGCAGATTTCAGTGCCTTCTCTGAAGACAACGAGGCGCGGCTGGTTTAAGGCAACCCTCGACGACTCATCACCAGCGGACCGCGGAACCACCTTTCACCACACATGGCGGAGCGGCCGACAACGGAGACAGACGGGCGAATGGGGTGAGTTGCTTTCGTCTCATTTTCGCTCGCTCCTGTTGTCGTGTTCGAGCCAAGGGAAATGGCGGTAGGCTGGTCAAGGACGTCGCAGAGGTACGTGTGGCCAGAATGGATGAGCGACAGCTGCGCGAAGACAGGCAAGCTCTCGGAGCTAGAAATGCAGTGCACTTTAGAAAAGGCGCAGGAGTACCGCCAGCAGCTGGAACGTAGGCTAGCATTAGCCAAATTAAAGCAAACAAAAGCTTTGAAAGTTGAGGAAGTGCCGTCAGAACTAGAGGGTAGACCTCAGGCGTTTGAGGGCGGTATTCTTCCCGGTTTTAGGATCGCACTGGATCGTGATGACATAGGAGGTAAGCCGCCGTCCCAGAGCAGGAACCTTCGGAAGGACTCGCACGCTTCCGCTGGTATAGTTCCAGAGCAAGAACGCTTGGCGTTGGTTGGCGCGTGCGATACCGGTCGTGACGGTGCGATCGTAGTAGAGGCGGAGATCGAGGCACTAGATGCGATCGACGCAACGCAGGCCGTTGTGGGTTTTGAGGCCTCGGATCCTAGTTTTAGGGATGAGGAGAGCTCTCAGCGTGAGAGCGTGGGTCTAAATGAGGAGCAGGATCCACAATCTCAACTGATAGTTGCGAGCGCCGACCCGGCTGGTGATCCTTATGGCACTGCTGAGCTAACCACAACCGCGTCACCCCCTAGATCACCTGTTGTGATCGGGAGCGACCTCGAGCATGAGTCGCCTGACAGGAATGACAATGTGGGTCTCGAACCCGAGGCAGGTTGTATAGCTCAGCTTTTACCACCTGCTGACGTTGATCACGCAATGCAGCGGCAGGCGGCAGACAAAGGTCACTTGTCGGGCTCAGTAGGGGAAAGTCCGGACAATCAGGGGATGTCCGTGATTATTCAGCGGAGTAAAAGTGCGACGATCCGGACAAGCACCGACGCAAGCACGACGAGATGGTTTCGGGTATGAGCCCGAAACTATCATGTGGTGAGGAAGGCAGCGTGAGCACCAGCCGCAGGTTTCGGGGGCACGGTTGGTCGCAATCGCATCCGCATGACAGGCAGCTGTCGAAAGACGACAGAGAGTTTTTCCACCGCTTTACGGAAGCAACAGAAGTGGTCAGGGAAAGCTGTAGACCACTAGCGTATTTTAGCGGTGGAGTTATTCCTTTTGCTTTTAGACCTTCGTTGACTACTCGAAGGCGGGAGTGCGCGTCAGGAGCTAGCTCGCAGTGGGGGTTCAGCTTACTATGTCGCTCGCTCCGCGTCCACATGTTCATCGCGACTTTGTTCGTGCATGTATTTGACCCCGGGGGCCAACAAACGTGTGTAGAGTTGGCTGGCCTGTGCAAGATTTTAAGTAAGCCCGCAAAGGGCTGGCAATCTCGCCAGATTTCCCCAGATCAAGTTATTGGGTCTAGCCAGATCTAGAGTGCCAGCTTAGGCATGTCAGGGCTCGACCACGATCGGGGGCGAGTGGTGAGACGGAGGCAACTCCATTGTGTGTGAAGTGCAAGACAATGGACACGGGGACATTGATTGTGCTCACAGTGTGCACATTCTTTTTTTTTATTCTTTCCAACTTCAGCGTTGCTTGCTTCGTGTATTTATGTGGTGCATGATAGGCTAGGCGCCTTTACTAATTAGTTGGTTAATAACTTGAATGTTTACCTGGGCGCGGGTCTTTGTTGAGTAAGCGCCAGCGCTTACACGTGTGCTTTGCAGTGCATTTTCAAGAACGCGTTTTTATGTCGTTTCCACAGTGTAGCGGAGGCTCGCAGTCGCAGTGTGCACGATACTCTTTAT